>NC_057799.1:301357489-301468033 GCF_018294505.1 Triticum aestivum
CAAATTCGACCGCACTTCGGCCAACTAGCCAATAATATTCCCCAAACCCCCCTCCCCCTCCACTCCATTCGCTCCACCAAAGCCGCCCTACCTGCCGCGCCGATACGCCGGCGCCGCTGTTCGTCGAGGGGACGCATGGCGATCCTCTCACTCCCACGCTCTCGTAGACTGCCGTCCTCGAGCCGTGCGGCCAGCGCTGGCAACGTTCTTGTGGAGGCGCACGGCGGTCAGCACTGCCACCGCTGGCGACGTTCGTGTGGAGACGCATGGCGGTCAGCTTCTCCCATGGTACGCGCATTCTAGACTGAGGCCCCGTGCATGTCGGTGTAGCGCTGAATGTTAGCTGATAGACGTTGTTAATCTCACTGTTTGACCGAAGTAGTTTACAGTCAATATGCTCTGCTTAAGAAGCTTCCTTGCCCTGTTCTGCACTCAATCTGCTTAGCTGAGATGGCATGCCAAGCCCGATTAGTTGCTAAAATATCCTGCCATATATTTATTGTGACGTAGATTGCCATGGTCTAGTAGCCAATCTGGTAGGTGAAATAGCTCTACACCGTTTTATACTCGATCTTTGTTGCTGCGATGGCCTTCGATAGTTCGATGGCTGTGTGCTCGGCCTCATTGACTGCTGAAACAGCCTGCCATAATTTAGCACTCAAATCTATTTGCTGAATTAGCTTTAAATATATTTCGTTACTTAGATCTGCTCGTCCAGATATCTTGCCATAGCTTTAGACATCGACCTAGGTATTTTTTTTGGACTTCATAAAAAAGCATATATGTTTTTCCTGTAATATCTAGTAGAAGAACTAATTTGTATGTCTAATAGATGGACAGGACTTGGATAAGTTCTGCTCAAAGATTCTCCGCTGCATATGTCGAGGGGGTTGAATTCTTCATGAACTTTATCAAAGCTGAGTAAGGTGGTCCGAAATCAGATGTGCTCTGCCCGTGTAGCAGTTGTATGAATTAAGTTACAAGACCCCAGTCAACTGTGCAAAATCATCTACACTTGTATGAAATGTCGGTCACATATAGTAGGTGGGTTCATCATGGTGAAGCTGTGAACGTCAATGTTACTGACTACGTGGAAACAGCAGATCACCATCTTGATCTGCCTGATGCTCAGCTGGAAGAGGAGGAGGAGGAGGTGGTGGCGGAGCCACTGAGTTTGACGAACATTGAAACAATGCTACGAAATGCTCGTGCATTTCGTGA
Organism: Triticum aestivum; assembly: GCF_018294505.1. NCBI lineage: Eukaryota > Viridiplantae > Streptophyta > Magnoliopsida > Poales > Poaceae > Triticum > Triticum aestivum. The sequence continues at coordinate 301,358,711 of NC_057799.1, forward strand.
ACTTTCACCTACAAAATAAAAACGGTGGGCCCGCATGTTGGAACAATGCAACGTGGCTGTCACCCCAGGAAATAAGGTGTCAGTATTCTCAGCTATGGTCACCTTTCTTCAGGTGAAGACATCTGAGCGGATGACCAACTAATCATTCGATGCGATGTTGGCTGCTTTTCGCAAAGCTTTCCGAGATGCGTCCGAGCTGCCACACACCTACAGTAAAATGAAGAATTTCCTTCGTGCAGTTGGAATTGGATATGATATGATCCATGTTTGTAAGAATAATTGTGTTCTGTTCCGGAAGGATTATGCCAACTTAAGTGAATGCCCGAAATGCAAATCATCAAGATGGAAAGATGGCGTGTGAAGAGGATGCCTCATAATTTTCTGAGACATTTTCCAATTACACCAAGATTGCAGAGGTTGTTTCATGATGCTGAAACAAGAGAGGATGTACTGTGGCATTCCAGGAACCAGGAGTACAGAGATCAGAATGTAATGAGCCATCCATCACATGGTAGTGAGTGGAAAAGCTTCAATTAGAAACACAAAAAGTTTGCTGCTGACCCGAGAAACATTAGACTTGGCTTAGCTTCAGATGGATTTAACCAATTTGGCCACCAGAGCGCCACATATAGCATGTGGCCAGTGCTTGTTATCCCTTACAACATGCCTCCAAATGTCTGCACCAAAGAATCAAACTACATGATGGCCTTGCTCATCCCAGGTCCAAAAAGTCCTGGAAAGGATTTTGATTTATTCATGGAGCCTCTTGTGGAGGAACTTCAACAGCTATGGAGGGGTGTTCTCACTCGAGACCTATATAGCAGCCCACCAGCTGGTTTCTTTCTATGTGCTGTTATAATTTGGTGCATCCATGATTATCCGGCTTTGGGCACTATGTCAGGGCGAACGACACATGGTTACAATGCATGTGTTCGCTGTGACAGGAATCCGTTGTCATACACAATACTTAGCAAGATCTATTACATTGGACACCGCCGTTTCCTTGCCAAGGACAAGCAGCGTCCTACAAAATACCGAAGACATGTGTTCAATGCAAAGCATGAAAACCGCGATGCGCCAAAGAGGCTCACCGCCGATGAGTTGCAAGTGGAATTAGAGAAGGTCAGGCATATTACACCAGGAAACCATCCTGATAATGGTAGCGGGAAAAGGAAGCGTGGCATGGTAGATGAGATATTATTGTTTACCCGCGGGTCCACTTTGTGGGACTTGGAGTATTGGAAAGATTTGGATCTGCGGCATAATCTTGATGTGATGCACATCGAGAAAAATATATGTGACATCATTATGGGCACACTTCTTAATATTGAAGGCAAGACGAAAGATACCTTAAAATCTAGGATTGATTTGACACACCTGGGTATCAGAAAGGATTTGCAGGTGCAAGATGAAGGTAAACCACGGGATATGGCACCAGCTGTGTACGTCTTGGACAAGGCAAAAAGAAAAGAATTCTGCGAGGTCCTGTCACATGTGAGATTCCCACATGGATTTGCTTCCAACCCTGAAAGGAGAGTCAGTGCAGATGGAAACAAGGCACAAGGGTTGAAAACTCATGACTGCCACGTCCTACTTCAAAGGGTTTTACCTGTTATCCTTAGAGGATTGGGCCACCCTGACTTATACAGAGCAGTTGCAGACTTGGGACAATTCTTCAGGGAACTCTGCAGTAGAAATATCAGGGTAGATGCTTTGGAGCGTCTTAGAGACAAGATACCAACTATCCTATGCGACCTTGAGAAGATATATCCTCCAGCCTTCTTTGATGTAATGGTGCATTTGGCTGTTCATCTACCTGATGAGGCACTACTTAGAGGTCCAGTACAGTATGGCTGGATGTACCCTATTGAAAGGCGGCTCGGCACTTTCAAGGGCTATGTAGGAACAGAGCTAGACCGAGGGTTCCATTGCAGAGGCCTACATTGCTACAGAAGCATTGACATTCTGCTCAAAATACATTGAAATAGCTGATCAGCTTAGCAAAGAGGTGGGTGAAGACAATCCCGGGCTCAATGTTTTCGATTATTCTGTTCGAGTTACAGGGAAGAGTCGACAAGAGGACAAACCTAAAGATTTGGACAAAATGGTTTGGTATGTGTTGAATAACTGTCGTGAGATACTACCTTATATCAAGTAAGTGCTAAGTACTGCAGCTTATACATCGTAATCTACTAAACTTGCAGCACATTCTTATATATTTAGATGTTTGACGCGATCACTATGTTGTGCAGAATCTACAAAAAGGAGTTACTACCGCAAAATCCAAGAAACATTGACAAACTGGTTATGGCAGGATTTGCGAAATGGTTCAACAGCCATGTAAGATTTTGAATTGCACTGTCAGTTTTTTTAATATATTGAGTACATAAGATTATCAGCTTGCCTATTTTCTAACCATAGGTTGAAGATGCGGGAGGATGGGCAGGCAGTTGATGATGCCCTTTACGCACTAGCAATGGGTCCTGATACTCGGGTAAGACATTATGAATCTTGCCTTGTTGGAGATGTGCGCTACAACACCCTTGCACGCGATGAAGGAAGGAAGACACAAAACAGTGCCATCGTGAGCATGGATTCGTATGGCAGAGAGACAACTGAAATGTATGCTAACATAACAAACATTGTTCAGTTGCAGTATATCTCCAGTTTCAAGGATCATCGGTGTGTGGTTCTGTTGTGCTGTCGTTGGTATAACCTGTTTTCCAGGATCGCAAAACCCAGAGCTGATGATTATTTCAAATCCATCAATGTCAAGGCGGCGTACCAGACCAACGAGCCTTTTATTTTGGCAAATCAAGCAACACAGATATTTTTCTTGGAAGACACATTTGCACGTAGCGATGACTGGAGAGTATTGCAAAGGTTTGAGCAGAGGAATTCGTTTAATGAAGTTGCACAACAAGATGATGCTTACACTGCTCCTGATTTACAAGATTCCACAGATGTTCCTAATATCTTTGAGAACCATCACATCAATGACACTGGCGAAAAGATTGCCTGTCGTGCTGTGGACATACAAGAGTTGATCAAGAAGAAGCCAACGTTCGAGGATATTGAGGATGAAGAAGAAGATGACACTCTAGGGAATTACGATTTAGACTGATACACATGGTGAAGATGTTGATGCTGCTGCTGCGGATGATGATTTGATTGCTTTTGTCGTATTTGCCTGTCAGAAGACTTTTTTATCTACAATGTGAAATTGTGTTTGCTATGACAACTGAAACCTGATGAACCTATTGTTTAGTATTTTGCTGTGAGAACATCACTTGTTATGTATGTTCATTTCTGTTTGGTGATTGTATGACGACTAAAACATGATGACATTGTTGTTTAGTTGTACTCATATTTGGCTGTGAAATTTGAATTGATGACATAGTTTGTTGTTGGACTACAATTTGCTCGACTTCTTCAAATGGGAACAAAGCGGACCCGACAGGGCCTCTGCTAATTTATTTATTTATTACCAAAAGGGCCTATGCTATTTATTTATTTATGAGCAAAAGAGGATACCCCCAATTTCTGTTAATAGAAATCATTAGATGTTCACAACACTGCGCCCAGCCTGCTACACATGTTTCATTCATTACTTGTTTCAGCAAAGTGCTCATGTCATAGCCACTGAATACATCACGAGTGCTACATACACTGCAAATAAAGAGACAATCATCCTACAGAGCACATTGATTTTTTCCATTATCTTCACAAGCTCTTTCATCTCCTCATTGCTGTCAAGGCCATTCAGCAGCTGTTGCTTGGCCATGATCAGAGGAACTGCATCTTTAACCTTCTGCTCTGCATCTTCCTCTTCTGCCGTTCCTTCAGTTACTAGTCCAACACGCCAACCTGCTGGTATTGGGATTCCTCGGCTAACCAAATAATCAGCGTAGTCGCATTCCCCCACATCAGCAACTTCCCAGAAATACAAATCACACGAATCTTCCTTTTTCTACACGAATCAAATTGGAAGATCATCAACCAAACTATTAAAAATATCAGCAACTGAAAGCAGCAGAACAACACTTAAACATATTATTACCCCATGATTCGGGCATTTGTAGAAGACTCGGCCAGGGTTGAGGATTGTGGTTGAGACGCGATGGATGACTCTGCGTGATTTGCAGCAGTGGCACCACACCAACGGCAGCGGGTTGCGATGAGCAACCGGCTGCGGTGCGTGTGCCGGCGGGGGTGTGATGAGACCCACAGGCGATGGTACGGGTGGCGACTTGGCGCATATCTGGTTGTTGCCTGCTGAAGAGCAGGTGGACGAGCAGCCAGCCGACATGGTTGATGCGGCCAGAGCTTCTGATGCTAGGCAGAGTAAGTAGAGAAGAGGAGAAGCGAACGTTGGATATGTCAGTTTCATTACTTGCAGAGTAGCATAGCACCATATATAGTCATAGTGTAGGTTTGGATTCGAACCAGCTACAGGAGCACGTCTCTCTTTTTTTTAAAACTCAGCAACGTCTCTTTACTGGTACACTAGCTTGTTCTGTACGCCTTCTCAAGTCTTTGATTTTCTTTTTTTTGCGTGGAAGGAAGGAGGACAAAATTGAGATTTCCTGGGACTCGAACCCAAACCTCTCGGTTGAAAACCAAGGGTGCTAGTCACTTATGTGGCGAATGTTCCCTGGGAGGAGGACGGCAGACGAACGCATTTTCCTCGCAGTTTTAGTTGCGACGCAAGATCGAACGGTCGCAGTTTCAGGAATGTTATCAGGCGAACGAGCCCAGTTTTTGTTTTCTTCCTATTTATAAAAAGTATGCTACTTGGTGTCAGCTTAGTCAACAAACGATTGTGCCAACTTTGACCGTTGGATTGACATTCAACTTCTGTCGTGTTTCTTCAGTCTCTTCTTCCTCCAGCCGCCAAAGCCAAACCAGCGCTGGCGGGACCGCCTGCTCCCGCCTCCCACGGCTGGCTGTGCTGCCGCGCACGCATCGTGGCCACATCGCACCCTAAAACCCTGCGCATCTTCCCTGTCTCATGTGCGTTCCCGACCGAGGCCTCACCATAGTCCTCCGCCTTGGTTTGCTCGCCGCGGCACCGCCCTCCGGTCTTGTCAACATGGTCAACAACCGAGAGGAATAAGGAGATGACTGTACATGGTGAGGATGACAGTAGGGACCCAGCAGCGCGTGCAGTAATTTTGTTTTTTCGGGACGGAGAAGGGTATCAACTGGGTTGTTTGGGAGTTGTGGCCCATCTAGCACATGACTAGCCCAGTTTGTTTTTTTTCTTTCTGAAAATGGCTAGCCCAGCTATTTTGTCTTTTGCAGAATAACCAACGTAGGCCTACTTGTTTTTCTACGCCCTGCTGGGCCGGAAATCTTCCAAGACGAGGAGGGATGCATTTTGCCCAGAAAATGGGCTATAAGTAATAAGAAATGGGCTATAAGTAATATTAAATGGGTTGTAAAATGAAAAAATACAACAAACACGCAATTAGTTCCAAAATACTTTTTTCTTTCGGATTTTGATATTTTAAATTTCATTTTTTTGTGCGGGTAAAATTTCATTGGATTTAAATTAAGGTATGTTTAGTTTTTAAATTAATTTGAATCTGGCTAGAAATTTCGGGCTGTATGCTGTTTGGGACAGATTTGGAGGCTGGCTTGTGGGTCTACTAGGTTGACGTGTACGAAAGGCTTTGTCAACTTAGTCCACAAACGATTCTAGCAGCAGTGACCGTTGGATGTTAATCCAACGGCCGTGTTGCTTCTTCAATATCTGATCTTCTTGCTCCAGCCGCCCAAACCAGCGCCGGTGGGACTGTCTGCTCCCGCCTCCCGTGGCCCACCCTACTCCATTGCTGGCCAGGCCATTCCTCCACTCACCCACACCTCCTGTTATTTTCCGGCGACGGCATCCGGACCAGTAAACCCTTGTACTCCCCACCGCGTGGGCAACCACTGCCGAACTTCCCCGGCTACGTGTCGTTCCCTTCCTAGGCCTCTCCGTCATCCACCGCCCTGGTGCTCTCGGCGCGCCGTGGTCAACGTGGTCAATGAACGACATCCATCGGACGTGGACTGTACGTGGAGAGGCTGACAGCTGGGTCCACGGCTGCACACAAGGAAATGCCTCCTTATTACGCGCAAAATAATGATTCCTCCACCTGACATCTGGGACCCATCGAAAGGGCGTCTGTATTTCGCGAAAAAACGTTCCCCCCGCTGACAGGTAGGACCCACCAGCTATATCTTCGCACGCAAGGAAGTGCCTCCTTATTACGCACACAAAAATGAATACTCCCCCTGCTAGCTGGGACCCAACATAGTGGGAGGCTGACATGTGGGCCTACTAAGTTGACGGGGATGGAGGGCTTTGTCAACTTAGTCAATATGAACGATTCTAGCTCCAGTAACCGTACAATGTCCATTCAACGGTCGTAGTGCTTCTTCAACCTCTGGTCTTCTTGCTCCAGCCTCCCAAAGTAGCGTCGGTCGTGCCGCCTGCTCCTGCCTCCCGTGGTCGGCTGTGCTACCGCGGAGGCCTCACCGCCCCTACTACTCCCACCGCTGGCCAGGCCCTGCGGCGACGGCAGCCTCACACCGCAGCCGAACCAGTGAACCCTCGTACTCCTCCCCGCGTGGGCATCCACTGCCGCGTCTTCCCCGGCTCTGCGTCATCCCCTTCCTAGGCCTCGCCGTCGTCCACCGCCTTGGTGCTCTCGGTGCGGCGTGGTCAGTGTGGTCAACGAACGACTTCCATCGGAAGAGTACTGTACGTGGAGAGGCTGACAGCTGGGTCCACGGCCACAGCAAGGAAGTGCCTCCTTATTACGCACAAAATAATGATTCCTCCACCTGATAACAGGGACCCACCGGACGGGCCACCGTATTTCACAAAAAAACATTTCCCCCTGACTGCTGGGACCCACCAGCTACATCTTCGCACGCAAAGAAGTGCCTGGCAGTCGGGACCCACCCGGTCGAAGCGTACGTAGCGTTGTCATTCTGGTCGTGAACGTGTACGTACATACGATCGGTCTGTCTGCAGGCTGCAGCGATGAACCGTGGCCATGGAAGGAAGGGCACGTGTCATAGTAGAGGCGCGCACATGTCATAGTAGAGGCGCGCATGTAGCATGTACACGTACGTACAGCGGCCAGGGTGCAAGAAAGTAAATACGGCCACGTACGTACATACGGGCGGGGTCTCGAACGCCTACTCGCGCATACGTACGGCCAGGGCTCGTGTACATGGCTTGGTCGGAACAGAGAAACTGCGTCGTCGTCGTGTTCATGGGGAGCCAATGGTATGCGTCGTGTTCATCGGGAGGCAACAGAACGCGTGTTGTTCATCGGGAGCCAACCGGCTTGGACGGAACAGGCGATGGGAACGAGGCCTGGCGTACCGCAGAACGGAGGAAACGGCCTTGTGTTCGACCGGCCACGGTGGAAACGGGATCCTGTTCATCGGGAGGGGTCTGGCGTACCGCAAAACGGAGGAAATGGACCTCCTATGGTGGAAACGGGGTCTTGTTGACCGGGAGGGGTGTGCGTACCGCAAAACGGAGGAAACGGACTTGTGTTGGAGCGCTACGGTCTAAACGGGGGTCCTGTTCATCGAGAGGGGTGTGGCGTACCGCAAAACAGGACTCCACGGGATACTGTTCATCTCCACTGTTGACCTCCTCCAGCCTCCACGGGCTACTGTTCATCCACCGTCGACCTCCTCCAGCCTCCACCTACGACTGTTCATCCACGGGCTCCTGTTCATCCAGCCTCCACCGTGCGCTCCTCCGCCGGCTACTGTTCAACCAGCCCTCTCCACGAGGTCCTGTTCAACCACCCCTCCACCGACTACTGTTCAACCAGACCTCCACGGGGTCGTCCTGTTCATCCAGCCCTTCACGGGGTCGTCCTATTCATCCAGCCCTCCACGGGGTCCTGTTCATCCACCCCTCCACCGGCGCGATCGATCGGGGTCCTGTTCATCCAGCGGCAATAGCCTCTACTACCACGGGGTCCTATTCATCCAACCCCCCACCGGGAATTGTTCATCCAAACCCCCCAACAACACTCACTATTCATCAAGGGTAGGAGGCAACAGTGTTCGATCGGCTTCAGTTAGCAGCAGTAACGAAGGGATTGATCGATCGCTCGGGTTCAGTAACGCGTAGCCTGCAGTGCAATCCCTCGGGTTCAGTTAGAGCCCAACGCCTCGCTCGGGTCCAGTTAGAGCCCAACGCCTCGCACACACGCGCGTACGTACGAGAGAAACGCGCATCGCTCGGCCCCCGACCACCCACCGTAACCGGGAACTCTCCGATATTTTCCTCGCCCTCGCTTCTACCACGGTTTTTTCCGTCATGGACGGCCCAAAGAATGTCATGCAGGTGCGTCTCCGGCCCGCCCAGGACGAAAAGCCCATTTTCTGTCATGATTTTTTTTCATAGAATTAGGACCCCACCACATCTATGATGATACCGGGTTTTGTCACAATTATCGTCATAGAAGTGTCATAAGTATGACAGATTTTTTTTCGTTCGGCCCAAAATGTCACGGAAGTGTCTTTTTTTGTAGTGTGTGCACGTCGCTTCAGAGAAGCCGCGACGATCGGACGTCTAGTTCGACCACGCGTGGACTTACCTTTTCCTTCTTTCCAATTCGACCATGCATCCGCCACCCTCCATTGCGATCTCGCCCTCCTCTGCCTCTCGATCCTCCTCCTCACCCCTCAGTCCTCCTCCTTAGCGCTGTGACGGCGTGATCCCACACCCTGCGTTCGTGCTGTAGGTGATGTACCACAGTGCTTCAGCCCCTCTGCCGCAACCCCGGTCCGCCAACCACCTGCAGCCAATTAGGAAGGTGTTGTTTCATCATGGATCTACACTTGGGTTGGGATATGTCAAAAATTTATGCCTTGGTCAACTGTTGGTCAAAGTAGCTGAAATGTGTCCAGTTCCGAACTACATGTCACAGAAACCTCATGCGACCCTCACTTTAAAACAATTAGGTTATACTCTTGTCTTGAAACATAAGTAGTGATGGGATTGGTTGATGAGGCGGCTGATCTATGTCAGTCTCAATCTCACATTCCCATCTTCAGATGGGGTGATCTCAGCATCTTTCATTTTACCGGACAATCTGTCGAGGGTTTGTCCATGCCAGAGTAGGTCCAACATAATTATGCCGCTTTTGTTCAAACGATAAGCATAGAGATTCGACTATGTAAATTAAACAACCCTGCATCACGACACCTTTGCCTGTTGGATCCGCCCTACATCGGATCCACACCCAAGGGGGTGAACGAGCCCTGCCGCCGCCGCCGCTGGCCGGGCTTCAACTAGTCACGCCCTCTGGCGGTGGTAGTGGAGGGAGGAGCAGGAGGTGGGGCGCTGGGAGGCGGCTAGCGATCTCTCCCGTCGCTTGCGAGGGTGACTCGGGAGGGTCCAACATAATCATGTTGCTTTTGTTTTAATGAAAATAATAGAGATTCAACTATGTCAATTATCAACCAAACAAATTTAGTTTTGAGTTTTACTTATTGGCATATCACACATTTGTTGAAAAACAAAAAATGTATTCTGATAAGGCCAATGCCTTGTCTCTTCTTTACATATTCATTTTCAGATGTAAAAAATCTTCAAGTCTTGGATCGTCGTCTCGTCTTATCCGCCCCTTCATTATGTATTCACTAGCAAACATGCCCGTGTGTTGCAACGGGAGGAAAAAAATCATCCCTCGTGCACACACCGACGACATTAACAAATTTCCTAAAATGTTTCACGGTGCCACATGACAAACAACATGATAAGTGGTGTTAGACAAAAATATAATGATGAGATGATTTTTAAAGTGTACTCAAGGTGTTTCTAATCCATTAGATAACAGAAATATCTACCTAGTTGCCGCTATCTCTTTATGCCTCTATTGTCGTTACTCCTCGGTGATGCCCAATAATTATTGCATTAGGATGAAAATAGCAAAATACATGTTAGTACTCGGTGATAGCATATGCATAAGAGCTTATTTTTGTCTTGATGATATATGTGTTTACAACTGTAATCAAGTCAAGACTTAATTTGGTTGCAAACATATTACATAGCTTCACCAAAAACAATCAAACATGCATTCCAAATATCAAGATTGCATATCAATATCTTTATATAACTCTCAAAAAAATATGAAAATCAACATTAAGTCACTAATATTGATTAAAGTTGCATGCTAAACATAATTTGGAAATGATTAACATGCATGAAAATAACATATTTGAAAAGTACACATTTTTCTAAGAGATTTTCATATATAACATGTTAGATTTGAAGTTACGGTTTAAAAGATATGAATATTTTAAAAAGCTTTTAAATCTGCTGGGGAAAAAGGGACAAGACGGACTCGAACCTGGGGTGCCCAGTGCTGAAGCGGAGTGCTCTATCCACTGGGCTTTCTCAATTCTTGTGTTATATTGTACTCCCTCCGTCCCATACTAGTATGAAAAACGTTTTTATATTTTGGGACAGACGGAGTAGGACTTAACATTATTGAGCAAAGTTGCCAGTAGCATATAAAGGAAAAAACCGCGCGATGGATCAGACGCCCTGTCTGTCTGGTGGAGCGCGTAGGACTCGCGCGATGGATCAGACGCGCGTCTGGTGGGTTGCGCCGCGCGAGATCTCCTCCCCTTTTCCTTCGATCATTTTTTCTCTTTCCTTCGCTCCTTCTTTCCCATGATCTGATGCCCCTTTTCCTCTTTCCTTGTTCCACCGCTGCCCGACCCGAGCGCTGGCCGCATCCAGCAGCCACATCATGGCGGCGTGATGAAGCAGCCCGCGCCGGCGCCTCCCTGCCGCTCTCCTCTCCCACTAACCTTGCTCCGCCACCCGCCACTCGACGCCTTCCGCCCTTTGTATAAACGTGTATTGTGAGAAGTAGTTTGAGGGAAGACGCCTCACAACAAGGGCGATCGGCTCATATATATATATGACACGGTTACAAAGGCTTGGAAGCCAAGAAACAATCTACACGTATCAACAAGATATGGTAGGTACAAGACGTTTCCATCTATACAAGATCTACATACAGTAACATCCCCCCGCAGTCAGTGCGTCGGTGGAGCGAATGCAAAGACTGTACCGAAAGTCCAAGAACAGCTGAGACGGTAGACCCTTCGTCATAATATCTGCAAACTGCTGCGAGGATGGCACATGAAGAACCCGAATCTGGCCGAGAGACACCTATTCTCGAACAAAATGAATATCAATCTCGATATGCTTTGTACGACAATGCTGGACCGGGTTACAAGCCATGTAGACAGCGCTGACATTATCACAAAAAACAACTGTCGCGGTATGGACTGGACGGTGAAGCTCATGAAGAAGCTGACGGAGCCAACAACATTCGGCCATAACGTGAGCCACAACACGATACTCAGCCTCAGCACTGGAGCGAGAAACCGTGGCCTGGCGTTTGGAGGACCAGGACACAAGGTTGTCGCCGAGATAGACACAATAGCCTGAAGTAGACCGGCGAGTGTCGGGACAGCCTGCCCAGTCGGCGTCCGAGTATGCAGTAAGAGACGTAGCAGGTGTGGAGTGCAACCAAAGACCCAAATCCAGTGTACCTTGGAGATACCGAAGAATCCGCTTAACCAAGTTGAGATGAGGTTCCTGAGGAGCATGCATGTAGAGGCAGGCTTGTTGCACTGCATGAGCAATATCCGGACATGTCAGTGTCAGATACTGAAGGGCGCCTGCAAAACTGCGGTACTCAGTAGGATCGGCGACGAGCGGACCATCGTTGGCAGAAAGCTTGCAACGAGTGTCTATGGGAGTAGGACACGGGTTGCAATCTTGCATGCCGGCGCGCTGGAGAAGATCAATGGCATACTGGCGTTGTGACAACAACATCCCGGACGAGGAGCGAGTGACCGATATACCAAGTAAATATGAAAGATCCCCGAGATCGGTCATAGAGAACTCGCGATGCAGAAGGTCGGTGACGTGCTGAAGAAGACTGGCGCTGGAGGCAGTGAGGATGATATCGTCCACGTATAGAAGAAGGTAGGCCAGCTCGCCGCCCCGTTGGAGAACAAACAGGGAGACATCACACTGAGATGCCACGAAACCGAGACGATGGGCATAGTGGGCGAAGCGCTAGTACCAAGCTCGAGGGGCCTGCTTGAGGCCGTAGATAGACTTGTGGAGCCGACAAACATGTTGAGGACGAGCAGAGTCGATGAAGCCAGGTGGTTGCTCACAGAAGACCACCTCGTCAAGATTGCCATGAAGAAAGGCGTTCTTGACATCGAGCTGGTGAATTGGCCAAGCACGGGAGACGGCGAGGCTGAGGACGACGCGGATCGTGGCGGGCTTGACGACGGGGCTGAATGTCTCATCAAAATCAACGCCCGGCTGCTGAGAGAACCCACGAACAACCCATCGTGCCTTGTAGTAAGCAAGTCCACCGTCGGAGGAGAATTTGTGCTTGAAGATCCACTTTCCTGAAACAACATTAGCACCAGTCGGACGAGGCACAAGAGACCACGTGCGGTTGTGAATTAGAGCATCATACTCGTCAGTCATAGCAGCACGCCAGCGCGGATCCTGGAGAGCACCCCGGTATGTTTTTGGAATAGGAGAAATCGAGGTGTGGATAACCGAGAGATTGAGCTTGTCAATCGGCTGAACGATGCCATGTTTAGCACGAGTGAGCATATGGTGCGTGTTGACGGCCGAAACGGAAGTGGCACGAGAGCGAGTACTAGGCGGAGGTGGTGGTGGTGGCGGTGGGGTTGGGTTTGGTGCCGTAGCCGCGGAAGGAGAGACCGTAGGTGCAGGCGAGCTGGGCGAAGGCGAGCTAGGCGGGGACGCGCGTGCAGATGCGCGATCGATCTGATCGATCAAGGGGCCATGCAGCTGGAACATGGGTACATGCATGTTGGGCTGGGCCGGGATTGTTTGGGTAGCGGCCAAGTCCAGCAAAAAATCAAGAGAATCAGCAGGTTGCGCTGATTGTGTGGTGGCGAACGGAAAGATATTTTCATCAAATATTACGTGACGAGACATGATGATACGCCGAGAAGTGAGGTCTAGGCATCGGTAGCCACGGTGGGAAGATGGGTATCCGAGAAACACGCACGCAGTGGACCGAGCTGCGAGCTTATGCGGGGCCGTGGCGGACTGATTTGGATAACACAAGCAACCAAAAACACGTAGATCGGAGTAGGAGGCTGGTTGTTGGTAGAGTAAGGTGTAGGGGATGCGAAACTCTATGGCTTGGCATGGGCGACGGTTAACGAGGTAGGTGGCGGCAGCGAGGGCCTCGGCCCAATATGAGGGTGGCATGTGTGCTTGAATAAGGAGAGTGCGGATGATGTCATTGAGAGTGCGCAAAGCGCGCTCGGCTTTTCCGTTTTGAGATGAAGTGTAAGGACAAGACATGCGAAGGTGGATTCCGTGGTGAGCTAAAAACTCGACTAGGGTGGAGTTAACGAACTCAGTGCCGTTGTCGGTTTGTAGGGAACGACAGGAAGGCTGAACTGGGTGCGAGCATAAGCAACGAAATTAATAAGGACGTCGCAAGTGTCAGATTTTCTCCATAGAGGAAAGATCCAAATAAAGTGCGAGAAATCGTCGACTATGACAAGATAATATTTTAAACCAGAATTGCTTGCAATAGGAGAGGTCCATAAATCACAATGAATTAACTGAAACGGAACACTGCAAAGTGTTTGGGACCTAGAAAAAGGTAGACGTACATGCTTGCCAAGTTGACATGCATGACACACCATAGTGACTTTATTACATGGAATAGCAAACTGTTTAGATAAATGTGACATAGCGTCACGACCAGGATGTCCTAAGCGACGATGCCATAGCTCGGTGGAGTTGGTGGAGGCGACGAGTCCGAAAGGCGATGGAGACCTGGTGCGTGTGGAGAACTCATAGAGAGGACCGGCGCTACTGCAGCGTATGATCTCGCGCCGTGTGTGAAGATCCTTAATGGAAAAACCAAAGGGGTCATATTCCACAGAACAAGAATTATCAGTAGTGAGTTGACGAGTAGAAAGCAGATTTTTAATGATGCCAGGAACTACTAGAACATCATTTAGCAAAAACTTGCGGTGAGGTGTGGAGAGAGTAGTATGACCAGATGTGGAGATGGGTAAAGAAACACCATTGCCGACAGTGACATAAGAGTGAGTGGAAAATTGAGACGGAGAAGTGAGTATACCGGGGTCCGAAACCATGTGAGATGTAGCGCCGGAGTCCATCACCCATGTGCCCGTGGTGGAGGAGCCGGCCATGGGATCGCCGAAGGTGCTGTTCAGGGCCGCGACGAGGGCGGAGCAGTCCCATGCTGGTGCGCCGTTGCCGTGAGCGCCAGGTCCAGGCTGTACGTACGGCGTCGCGGGAGGTGGAGGGTTGCTGCCGAATGCGTTGCCATGAAGAGGCGCGAGCTGCGTCGTGTAAGCCTGCTGGCTAGGAGGAACCCATGTTGACGAGCGGTGCTGTGGTCTGGTAGGTCGTGGCCCAAGGAGTCCTGGTCCGCCAGGAGGGAGAGGTGGGCCGCCACTTGGCCGCCAAGTGGACTGCATCTGTTGCGCCTGGCCTGTGTAAGGGTTGAAGCAGATCCACGGGCCTGGCGAGGTGGAGGAGTTGTTGCCGCGCGGATCGAACGCAGTAGGAGCGCCGTTCTTCTTCTTCTTCTTCTGCCAGCGACCACCGCCGCCGCCTCCACCGCCACCGCCTCCAGCGCCACCACCGGAGTTGCCACCGGAAGAGGAACCGGACCCGGCGGTGTTCCCGTAGAGGGCGATCTGGGACGAGGATGGAGACGGTGTGCCCGGGGCGGGGTGGGCGAGCTGGTTCTCGCGAAGGAGCAGAAGGGATCGTGTCTGCAATAACGTCGGGGCTGGGACCTGCATGGTGACCAAGGTGATGATGTCCGCGAAGCGGGGATTCAGTCCGCGAAGGCAGGTGAGAACCAGGGTCTGGTCAGACACCGGCTGTCCGACGTCGCGAAGAGCGTCAGAGAGAGACTTCAGCCGGTGGCAGTAGGCGGTGATGGTGAGATCGCCCTGGACGATGGCGCGGAACTCCGCCTCGAGGTAGATGGCGCGGGTGAGCTGGTTGTCCAAGAAGAGGTTGCGGATGAGCGCGTAGGCCTCATACGCGGTCTGATCCTGAGCCATGATGATGCCGAGGATGTCGTCGCTGATGGAGCCGTAGAGCCACGAGCGGACGACGTAGTCGAGGCGAGACCACTCGGCTGTGCGCTCGCCGGCCGGCGTGTCGATGGAGATGTGGCCGGTGAGCTCGTACTTGCCAAGGAGAACACCCATCAGCATGCGCCACTTCGAGTAGTTGGAGGCCTGGAGGTCAAGGACGATGGGAACATGCGTCTTGACGCTGGCGACATTGACGGCAAGAGAGGTCGGCGACGCAGCAGGAACCACGGTGGTGGAGAGGGCGCCGGAGGTGAGGGCGTTCATGGCGGAGGAGGTCTGGGCTGGAGTCGTCATGGTGGCGGCGGAAGCGAGATTAGATCGAAAGGGCTGATACCATATAAACGTGTATCGTGAGAAGTAGTTTGAGGAAAGACGTCTCACAACAGAGGCGATCGGCTCATATATATATATATGACACGGTTACAAAGGCTTGGAAGCCAAGAAACAATCTACACGTATCAACAAGATATGGTAGGTACAAGACGTTTCCATCTATACAAGATCTACATACGTTAACACTTCGGCCTCCTCCTCCTCCCTGGATCTCGGCTGGTCGATCCTGCCCGTGGGCGCGTGGCTGGACCACCCGACACCTCAACTCCGGCGCCAATCGGCTCTGCTCCGGCTCTTCCGCCATCCTGCTCGCCTGCCCGGGACTCCCGTGCGCTTCAGTGCAACGCCATGCAAGCCGTCCCTCTGCTCAACGCCGCCCGGACTGGCTCGCCTGCCTCCCATCCGACCTACGACCTCCACTGACTTGCTGCTACTACCTCCACAACAACAAAGGTATGGTTATTCCCCCCTATTTCCCTCTGTATTTTTCATTGCAAGTGCAGCAAATTCTGATTTTGTTGTTTTTGTGAAGAGCCAAACCCTTTTGGCCTGTAGGATTGCTTGCCTATTTGCTGCTGACTTGCGCCATTCTTCAGTCATGCAGTCCATGTCTTTTTTCCCTTTCGTGTATGCTCTGCCGCGCCGGGGAGTGAGGGCTCAACTCGTGTGTTGTTTAGAATCTCTTCAATGCAGTACTGCTGACAAAGTGCATAGCTGATATCCCTATGTAGATTAGGAGGAAAATTTTACTCTGAAGTTTAAACAGTGGAGCAGAATGCTATCACCAACAGGCGATAAGGCCACAGCAGCAATTCTGATTAGGATAGCATGCAAAGATGAGAATATATGAAGAATTGAAAAGAGATAAGGAAAAAATACGTGGTTACATTTGTCATGTAAGCCAGGGGATTTTTTATACTGCTTTGTTGCCTGCATAAATAAGCGGGGAAGCACAAGAGAAAAATATAAGAGTCTTATGTAGTGATGAAGTATTCTGTACATGACCAATTTCACCAAAAACACAAGAGCATACTGTACCTCGTAGATATTAATTTTTCTGTTTAAATCCCGTCGTTCAACATGGCAACAAATTGGGTTGTGTTTGATTTTTTTCCAGAAGCCCGCACATCAAATGCCTCAGCATATTTATCCCGTAAAGCAACCAGTGCATCATTCATATAATCACGAGTCAACTATTAAAGAAAGTAGAGATACCAAGTCAAAAAAAGAAAGTAGGGATAGGACCTAGATGACATTGATACAGACTAAAAATTTAGAGACTAAAATCGCAAACTAAATCCATGCAATTTGTTTGCTCCTTCTGTTTTAAATGGTGTAGGCCTTGATGAAGCTGTTGAAGCCGTTGAAGGTGGTGAGGCAGACGTACTGGATGTCGTCGATGCAGAAATTACAATGCCAGAAATTACAGTATGAAGAGATCACTAGTTGGTGCAGAAAGGATGATGAAGGATCCAGCATTGATGTTTCAGTCATAGAAAATATAAAACCTGTTGAGTTTGAAGATGTCCAGTTCGAATCTGATGATGATACAAATGATGATGAGGCTTACGTAAATGATGGCCATGTTGCTCCTTTGGGACAAGAAGAATCGGATGATGACCAGGGGTTCTTTGTATAGTTTTCAATCTATTGGTAAGGTGCTTTTCACATGTTTAAGCCATGAATATAAGTTCCTGAACTTTTTTGATGGTTACCTACGAGTGTTATCTCTCCTAAAGCTTAATCTGATGTGAAACAGGTTCAAACAAGGCACCCCTGCATAGTTTCATCTGTTGTGGCAAATGAGAACAAAAGCTAGTGCCCAGCACTAACAGTTTGGTGACGAAGAGAAGATAAGAGTAGTTGTTGTTCTTTTAGTGATGTTGCTATTTTGAGAGTGATGCTATGTACACACTGTTGCTATGAACTGTGGTTTTTAGAGTTATCGCTATTTTCATTACTTTGCGGTCAACTTATGGCCTTTTGTGTGAACACAAGTATGGCTGCTGAAACTTGTGTGCGTTCATGTTGAAACTTGTGTGCTTTCATGTTGAAACTTGTGTTATATATCTCACTGAGATGGTTTGTTATATCCTACTAAAATCTTGTGTCATATGTCCTTATATATATCTTGATTTAGTGTTGTTGATTTGCTGATGAATTCTTACTAGAAATTAGGCTGGGATGCAACTGTTATGCTGCTCAATTGGTGGCTGACGAACTATTTAAATAAAGCCTGGGAGTGTTCAAAAATAGCTAGTATGCAGCCTTGCATAAATACATACAATCACATCAAGCAAGATGCAGAAAAATTAGGAAGAGAATGTGCGTTGCTCAGTGCTCACGACTCACCTTTGTGAGAAGGGCACTGAGCTTGCCGTCTTTCCGGTGCCGAGGATGACCTTGCTACCGGAGGAGGTCAGTAGGGCGAGTGAAGGGCGTCCGCGAGTGTGCAACGCTCCGCACACGCGTAAGCGAGCATTCCTCCAAGTTGTGGTACCACCGATGTCCACTTTGCAAGATATGTGACTAAAATGCAACTTAGGTGCAAGTTGTGGTAACTAATGTGTTAATACCTCTATAAACTAGTATGCCCCTTTAATCAGATCCTGAGAAAAATAGTATAATAAATCAAGGAAAAAATCAGGAGCACTATAGAGAAGGGCACTGAGCTTGCCGTCTTTTCGGTGCCGAGGATGACCTTGCTACCGGAGGAGGTCAGTAGGGCGAGTGAAGGGCGTCTGCGAGTGTGCAACGCTCCGCACACGCGTAAGCGAGCATTCCTCCAAGTTGTGGTACCACCGATGCACACTTTGCAAGATATGTGACTAAAATGCAACTTAGGTGCAAGTTGTGGTAACTAACGTGTTAATACCTCTATAAACTAGTATGCCCCTTTAATCAGATCATGAGAAAAATAGTATAATAAATCAAGGAAAAAATCAAGAGCACTGTAGAGAATATCATTGCAATATCCTGCTCCTTTTTGGCAACACTAGAGGATTGCTGCATTGTGTTGTACGTATTACCATGGATGCTCAATTTGTCGCAATATATAATAGTTATTGCAACACAACGAATGTGAGGCAAAAAGTCACCCTATTACAACCAATACATGCTTTGTTGCAATATGAAGCCATGTTTTTTGCAACAGTATCTGTGACTAACGCCACATGTCAGAATTGTTGCAATATATGTCTAAAATATTACCGCAAAGATGTAATTGGTTGCAATACCTAGCCGCTATTGCAACAAGATGACCAATTCACGCAACGGGGCGGGACTGTTGCAATAGCACTACCATATTGCAACGTCGATGCAGTTTGTGGCGATAGATGGCTTCTATTGCAACAAAATGAGTACTTAGCGCGATGAAACAAAATTGTGGCAATATGTAGATCCTGTTACCACGAACTAGAATTTTGTGGTAATATAGCACTTTATTGTAACAAAAGATAGTTGTAGCAATAATTTTTGTTGCAATAGATTGGAATCCTTGTAGTGGTTACTTATGCATAATGCCTGGTCATGATCGTTGTTGCTCTCTAGCTGGCCGCTTCCCAATCTTAATTGCTAGCCTTCGCCTGTACTAACTGGGAATTCTGCTTGTACATCAAAACCTTGAACCCAAAGTTATTCCAGATGAGTCCACCATACCTACCTATATACGGTATTACCCTGCCGTCCTAAGTAAATTTGCATGTGCCACCTCTAAAAACTTCTAAAAAATTGTCTGTTTTGTGTGCCTGGATCGTTCATGGAACGACAGGAGGTAGTCGATATCTTCTGTGCTAAGCGGGTTATCCTCGGGTCGAGTGTTCATTCACTCGCCATCGCACAAGGAAATGGGCGGTAATAGGGATGCCCAGTCCCAAACTACAAACATGAAAAGAGTTCATCTCTGAAATAATCAAACAATAACTCCCAATGGAGTCAAAACCTTTACTTTCCGCTTGGGAACCGCCACTAGCGTGCTTAGCATGAAAGATGTTGATAACTGATGGTCATGAAGTGAATGAGAAGGGGGCATGTCTCAAAATTATCATTTATCTCTGTTTTAAAAATTGAGCTCTGGCACCTCTGCAAATCATTGCTTCCCTCTGCGAAGGGACTTTCTATTTACTTCTATGTTGTGTCACCACCTTCTAAAAACAAGCGCCAGAAACTAAGTAGAGCACAGCTGTCATGATTTATGCATTGTGTATAGCTAATGTTGGGTGCATCATGACTGGATCTTTTCTACCATGATTAAAATGTTTAGTCGCTGCTTGAACTTTGGAGGTGCTTTGCATTTATGTTTTGCGGTCTCAGAAAGGGCTAGCGAGATACCACTATTGTCATATTATATCATGCTTGTTTTGACAACATATTGCTGTTTGAGATATCTTATTATTGCTCGCTAGATGATTATGTCATTGATATGAACCATTATAATCTTTAAGAGTTATTGTTGACATGGTTAGTTATAATGTTTGCTGAAAACCTGGGTGCTGTTTAAGCTTATTTATGCAAACAAGTGCAAAAGAGTTCGTAAATTTTTTTCTTTCTCACTTTCAGTTTATCAACTGAATTGCTTGAGGACAAGCAAAGGTTTAAGCTTGGGGGAGTTGATACGTCTCCAACGTATCTACTTTTTCTCACGCTTTTCCTCTTGTTTTGGACTCTAATTTGCATGATTTGAATGAAACTAACCCCGGACTGGCGCTGTTTTCAGCAGAACTACCATGGTGTTGTTTTTGTGCAGAAATGAAAGTTCTCGGAATGGAACGAAACTTTGCGAGGATTTTTTATATCAATAATAAGGATTTTTTGAGCCAAGACCAACCAGAGAGGGGCCCCTGGGTGGGCACAACCCACCAGGGCACGCCCCCCTCTCCTAGCGCGCCCAGATGGGTTGTACCCACCTGGTGGCCCCGCTGATGACCCCCTGATACTATAAAATCACATTATTCCAGACAAAAATTAGGGAAAAAGAATTATCGTGATCCACGAGACGGAGCCGCCGCCAAGCCCTGTTCTTCCTCGGGAGGGCAGATCTGGAGTCCGTTTGGGGCTCCGAAGAGGGGGATCTTCGTTCTTAGTCATCACCAACCAATCTCCGTCGCCAATTCCATGATGCTCCCCACCGGGAGTGAGTAATTCCTTCGTAGGCTCGCTGGTCGGTGAGGAGTTGGATGAGATTCCTCATGTAATCGAGTTAGTTTTGTCAGGGCCCGATCCCTAGTATCCACTATCTTCTTAGATTGATGTTGCTATGACTTTGCCATGCTTAATGCTTGTCACTTTGGGCCCGGGTGCCATGAACTCAGATCTGAACCGTTTATGAATTCATTATTATATCCATGTTTTAGATCCGATCTTGCAAGTTATAGTCACCTACTACGGTTATGATCCGACAACCCCGGAGCCACAACAACCGAGCTGAAAGGATTGACACGAGGTGTCTAGAGGGGGGTGAATAGACTCTTAACAAGAAAAAGTTGCAGTTTTTATTTTCTTCAAGTTAAGGTAGAGTTTTAGCACAAATTTAAACATTCACAATACATTCAAGCAAGCATGGCAAGAGTATATGAGCAGCGGAAAGTAAAGCACGCAATTTGCGAGAATGTAAAGGGATGGGATTGGAGTGTGCAAACGCAATTGGAGACACGGAGATTTTTGGCGTGGTTCTGATAGGTGGTGCTATCGTACATCCACGTTGATGAAGACTTCAACCCACGAAGGGTAACGGTTGCGCGAGTCCACGAATGGCTCCACCCATGAAGGGTCCACGAAGAAGTAACCTTGTCTATCCCACCATGGCCATCACCCACGAAGGACTTGCCTCACTAGGGTAGATCTTCACGAAGTAGGCGATCTCCTTGCCCGTACAAACTCCTTGGTTCAACTCCACAATCTTGATGGAGGCTCCCAAGTGACACCTAACCAATCTAGGAGACACCACTCTCCAAAAGGTAATAGATGGTGTGTTGATGATGAACTCCTTGCTCTTGTGCTTCAAATGATAGTCTCCCCAACACTCAACTCTCTCTCTCAGATTTGGATTTGGTGGAAAGATGATTTGAGTGGAAAGCAAGTTGGAGAAGGCTAGAGATCAAGATTTATGTGGTTGGAATGGAATATCATGACCTCAACACATGAGTAGGTGGTTCTCTCTTAGAAAATATATGTTGGAAGTGTAGGCATGTTCTGATGGCTCTCCTCATGAATGAAGAGTGGGTGGAGGTATATATAGCCTCCACACAAAATCCAACCGTTACACACAAATCACCAAACTCGGTGGGACCGAATAATCAAACTCGGTCGGACCGATTCAGTTCATAATGTGACCGTTAGGCATTTCGGTGGGACCGATATGATCAACTCGATGGGACCGATGTGCTAGGGTTAGGGTAAAAGCTCATCTCGGTTTGACCGATTACACAAACTCGGTGCGACCGGTTTTGGTAATAGGCTAACCAGAGAGTTGGTTAGGCAAACTCGGTGAGACCGATTACAAATCTCGGTAAGACCGAAATTATTGCAACAGGCAACAGAGAGTTTGCAAGCCCATCTCGGTGAGACCGAGATCCCATCGGTGAGACCGAATTGATTAGGGTTTCTGGTACTGGCTATGTCAAGTGAACTCGGTGGCGCCGGATATAATGTTTCGGTGGGGCCGAGTTTGACTTTTTGGTTTGGGACATATGTGGATATGAAAAGTGGTTGAGGGTTTTGGAGCATATCACTAAGCACTTTGAGCAAGCAACCCATTAAGCAACACCTCATCCCCTTTTAATAGTATTGGCTTTCCTATGGACTCAATGTGATCTTGGATCACTAAAAGTAAAATGTAGAGTCTTGAGCTTTTGAGCTTTAGCCAATCTTTTGTCCTTAGCACCTTGAAGGGGTTCCACATCCTCTTGTTCATGCCACTCCATCTGTTGTACTTGTCTGTAATATTCTAGATAAGACATTAGTCCAACAAGAGATATGTTGACATTAATTACCAAAACCACCCAGGGAGCACTTGTGCTTTCACGGGCCCACTCTCGATGATGACCGTAGTTTGAGGAGTTCATGTATTCACTATGTGTTAATGCTTTGTTCCAGTTCTCTATTAAAAGGAGGCCTTAATATACCTTAGTTTCCAATGTGGACCCCGCTGCCACGGGAGGGTAGGACAAAAGATGTCATGCAAGTTCTTGTAATAAAGCACGTATGACTATTTATGGAATACATGCCTACATTATATCGATGAACTGGAGCTAGTGCCGTATCGCCCTAGGTTATAACTGTCTCATGATGAATATCATGCAACAAGTCACCCTACGAATTTATCCTTATTGATCTTGCTACGTTACTACTGCTATCATCACTGTTACACTTGCTACGAAATTATTGCTATCACTGTTACTGTTACCGTTGCTGCTGTCACAATTATCAAAACTATCAAACTACTTTGCTACTGATCACTTCACTGCAGATAATTAATCTCCAGGTGTGGTTGAATTGACAACTCAGCTGCTAATACCTTCAAATATTCTTTGGCTCCCCTTGTGTCGAATCTGTAAATTTGGGTTGAATACTCTACCCTCGAAAACTATTGCGATCCCCTATACTTGTGGGTTATCAACATCCTTTTGCACAAGATTCGTGAGGGGCCTAGAATTTTAGAAAAGTCTTTGATAAATCTCCTATAGAAACTAGCATGACCTAAGAAACTACGAATACCTTTGATATTTTTAGGACATGGCATTTTCTCAATTGCATCGACCTTAGCTTTGTCCACTTCAATACCTCTTTCAGAAATTTTATGGCCCAAAACAATACCTTCATTAACCATAAAGTGGCACTTCTCCCAATTCAAGACAAGATTTGTTTGCTCGCATCTCTGTAAAACTCGATCAAGATTGCTTAAACAATCATCAAAAGACTTCCCATGAACCGAGAAATTATCCATGAAAACCTCAACAATCTTTTCACAAAAGTCAAAGAATATGGCAGTCATAAATCTTTGAAAGGTAGCAGGTGCATTGCATAAACCAAAAGGCATAGGTCTATAAGCATAAGTTCCAAAGGGACAAGTGAAAGTGGTCTTTTCTTGATCAAGTTGAGAAACGGGTATTTGCAAAATATCAGAGTATCCATCAAGGAAGCAAAAATGTGTGTGCTTACACAATCTTTCTAGCATTTGATCAATAAAAGGCAGAGGGTAATGATGTTTTCTAGTTGCTTTGTTTAATTTTCTAAAATCAATTACCATTCTATAGTCTGTAACAATTCTTTGTTGAATAAGTTCATTCTTATCATTAGGAACAACAGTAATGCATCCTTTCTTAGGGACACAATGAACAGGACTTACCCATCTACTATCAGCTATAGGATAGATTATACCTGCTTCCAGAAGTTTTAATATTTTTGTTCTTACCACTTCCTTCATCTTCGGATTTCACCGACGTTGGTGATCAACAACGGGTTTAGCATCAGGTTCCATATTAATCTTGTGCTAACATAGAGTGGAACTAATGCCCTTTAAATCGTCAAGAGTATATCCAATAGCAGCTCGGTGCTTCCTGAGAACTTTCAATAATCTTTCTTCTTCATGTTCTGAAAGGTTAGCACTAATAATAACAGGATATATCTTCTTTTCATCAAGATAAGCATATTTCAAAGTGTCTGGCAACTGTTTTAATTCAAACACAGGATCACCTTTAGGTGGAGGTGGACCTCCTAGAGTTTCAAAAGGTAAATTGTGTTTAAGCAGAGGATGTTGTTCAAAGAAAATATTATCTATTTCAATTCTTTCATGCATATGTAAATCATTTTCATGGTCTAGCAAATATTGTTCTAAGGGATCAGTAGGAGGCACAGCAATAGAAGCAAGACCAATTATTTCATCCTTACTAGGCAATTATTTTTCACGAAGCTTTCTATTAAACTTGGAAAAATTAAACTCATGAGACTCATCACCGAAGCTGACACCGACAGTTTGTTTCTTATAATCTATCTTAGCATTAATGGTGTTCAAGAAAGGTCTACCAAAGATAATGGGACAGAAGTCATCTTGTGAGGAACCAAGAACCAGAAAATCAGTAGGGTATTTTATTTTCCCACACAAGACTTCCACATCTCTAACAATCATAATTGGTGAAATAGTATCTCTATTAGCAAGTTTAATAGTAACATCTATTTCTTCTATCTTTGAGGGTGCTATGTCATTCATAATTTCTTGATATAAGGTAAAAGGAATAACACTCACGCTAGCACCTATGTCGCATAATCCATGATAAAAGTGATCTCCTATGTTAACTGAGACAACGGGCATGCCAACAACGGGTCTATGATTATCTGTTTTATCAGGTTTGACAATTCTAGTAGCTTCATTACAGAAGTAAATAACATGCCTATCTACATTTTCTTCCAGCAGATCCTTAACCATAGCAACACTAGGTTCTACTTTGATTTGTTCATCAGGTTTGGGTGTTCTAATATAACTTTTGTTAACCACAGTTGAAACTTTAGCATGTTCCTTTATCCTAACAGGAAAAGGTGGTTTCTCAATATAACACTACAAAAAAATACACTTCCGTGATGATACGTGTTTGTCAGAGTAGGTCGCGTTTTTTGTCATGCATGTACATCCATGACAAATTTATGACAGAATCAAGATAGTCATACCTGTGCTGTCGTAGAAGTGTTCCATGACATTACCAAAATTATCATCACGGAAGTGTCCACTTCCATGACGATAAATCGCGCGTCACAGAAGTGCTTTCGTCAAGGGTGACCGACACGTGGCATCCACCATAACGGAACGCCGTTAAGCTATCGGGTCGGGTTTTGGATCCGATAACCCGTTAACAGCCCCGACCAATGGGGATTTTCCACGTGTAAAATCATCATTGGCTGGAGGAGACACGTGTCAGGTCCGCGTTGGCACAGGTGTCACTCATCCAATGGGCGAGACGCGCCTATGATATGTTGACACGTGGACCGGCCCATCAAGTTTAAATGGGCCGGCCCAACTGAAGGCCCACAAGATTTTGCGGACCATAATGGGCCGGCCCAGCTAAAGGCCCACGAGATTTTGCGGACCATAATGGGCTGGCCCAGCTAAAGGCCCACAAGATTTTGCGGGCCATAATGGGCCGGCCCAGGTAAAGGCCCACAAGATTTTTGTGTGCCATAATGGGCCGGCCCAGGTAAAGGCCCACAAGATTCTTGCGGATCATAATGGGCCGGCCCAGCTAAAGGCCCACGAGATTTCGCCGACATTAATGGGCCGGCCCAGCTGTAGGCCCACAAGATTTTGAGGACCCTAGTAGGCCGGCCCATTAACTGGCTGCCATGTTTTGGGCCAAATGCCGGCCCATATTTGATCCGGTCCATTAATGGCCTGCCACGCTCCGGGCCTAATAGTGGCCCATATGAGATCCGGCCCGTTAAAAGCCTACCACGTTCTGGGCCAAATTACGGCCCAGATCAGGTCCGGCCCTTTAAGAGGCTTTGGGCTCAATTATGGCCCATATCAGATTCGGCCCGTCAACTGGACACTATGCTTTTGGGCCCACTTGCTAAAGGCCCACTTAGTAATTCGGCCTGATATTAGTTTTGGCCTGTTAAGGGCCCGTTTAACATTTCGGCCCTATATTAATTTCGGCCTGTTAAAAGCCCGTCATATAGTTGGGCCTAACTACGGCCCGGTTTGCATCCGGCCTGCTCGCAGCCGATATCTGATTGGGCCAAACAAGGACCGAGACAATTTTGGCCTGTTAAAAGCCCGTGATTTGATTCGCACAATCATGGGCCGGGGTTCATTTCGGGCTGCTGCCGGCCCGTGAGCTGTTCGGCACGTTTCAGGCCCAACCTACATCGTGATTGCATGACGGCCCGATTATGTACCGTAATTTTACGGTTTGGCCGGTTTACTGCGAAGACAGGATATATATACAGTAAAATAACTGCAGCATCGTGAATAAGAAAAAACCTAGACTATACAATAAAGAAATTACGGCATATTACATCCACTGGGCATCAAAGTTCGCCACTATGATAATAAAGCACAAGCAGACAGCAGATTACATACACTGGGCATCAAAGATCGCCACCAGTGCAAATAAACACGCCGACAAAATAATATACAAAACCGACAGCACTTCAATAGAGTTCAAGAAAGGTTAGCCCTGCTGGGGAGCTGCAGCGCAAGCAGCTGAGCAAGATGATGAGACTGCGCTTGTTCAACACTTATATCTTCCTCACTCTGAAAGATAAACAAGCAGACAGATGACAGGTTTTGCACATAAAAGTATCAGTGCTGACAATTCATCACATTTCTTACTGACGAATAAAGTGACACAGTTTAAAATTGCATTAACACAATATGGTATTGTTCAGGTCAAGACATGGCAGGAAATGACATTGTGAAGGAGTTGGCAGCTTCACGACACCACTGGATTACAGATCAAGAACTCATAAGTATCAATGGTTAGTGTGCTGTCAATTTATACCATTTCAGATTGGCAAATAAAGAGACGGTTTAAATAATAGTAGAATGATATGACATTGTTCATAGTTAAGACATTGCAGAATATGACATTGTGCTGTAGTGGGTAGGTTCACCACACCACTGGATTACGGATGAAGAACAGAAGCATACATGCAGTGCAAAAGAAGATCACTTGCTCTGTATAGTTTAATTTACATGGTATGAAGAAGGAACTTGGTTGTACAACTGAAAACTTAAATTGAGAAAGGACAAACTTTTGTTTATGAACTACATAATAAACTTTAAACAAGCAATTTGATGCAAACACCAAAAATAAACAGCTGTTGCAGTCATGCCTAACCAAATATATACAACAAAGTTTGAAGGCTTGAGATGGACAAACTTACATTATTGGTGAAGACAGGCTCTATAAAGGCCTTGTCCATGCTGATGGGGGGGGGCAATTCAAGAAGTTTACCACAGAATCTTCTTCAAAAGCATTGCCTTTATTCTACATTTTGTTAAGAGTAAATATAGATGTGATAATATACGAAAAAATGGAGAATATTTAAGATAAGATGAAGAGTGATGCTACATAACCAAGTAGCTATAAATGTAAGTGCAGCGATACAGGCAAAAGGTACAGCCAAGAGCAATGCACAGCTAAACTTCTTCAGTACCAACCTTATGGTAAGAGTAAATATAGATCTGATGTGTAGAAAATGGAGGGCAAAGGAAAATAAGCTGCAGAGTGATGGTACATGAACAACTACCTGTCATTATAAGTACACTGATAAAGGACAGCATGTACTTACAAGAACAATGCAGAGCTAAAAAAACATTGGCATTGGATATATTCTACACTAATGTAACCATTCATACAGATCAGATAATTTGGAGCGAACAATTGATAAGCAAGCTATCATGCATACTGCTGTCACATAATGAACCAGGTATGTATGCAAGTACAGTGATACAGGACAACAGGTACTAACAAGAGCAAAGCAGCGGGCAGCATATTTGCGATATCCTGTCGTTCTTGTCAAACCGGAATTCTTCTTCGAGCAGATTTCCTGCAAAAAAGATCCGTAAGGCACATGCGGAAAAGTAGAAGTTCAAATTGTCATGTGATTTCATAGACAGTACCTCATCCTGGGAACGAGACCAGTGCATAACAAGGTTTTTCCATTCAATGTCTTCTAAATTTAGCACAGGAGACTTCACCGGAAATTCGTTTATAGACTTGCCATCAAAGTGTGATTTCCTCAGGTAACACCGATACTGCTGCAATGCTTCCTTGAAAAGCACAAGCAAGCTTTGCTCGTCATGACTATCCAGATTGACCCTCGCCTAGTTACAACAATGTAATGTAAATCATTGATGTGTTCAATCAGCAGAAAACAGGAAAATAATAACCATGAATAATAGCACTTACACGTAAGTTGGACAGGAAGATGTGAAAATGGTGTTTGTCTTCACAATAATCTTCCCATGATGGGAATATATGCACGTAGTCCCTAACAACATTGAAAGCATTGTCTTTTAAACTGGGAATAAATGGAATGGGGTTCCAATCTGCAGGAATTGGCCGTCTCTGCAGTTGGGATAGGTCTTCGGCCGGTGGACTTGCTGTACTTTTTGCTGGAGTGGGATTTTTCTGTGGTACAGCTGGTGCTATGGCAAATGAAATCGGTATACCTTTTGCTGGAGTGCAGGTCCTGTGTGGTGGGGCTAGTGGTGTGGCCAGTGAAGTATGGGTACAGTCTGCTGGAGTCGGTCCTACGTTTTGTGTCACTGGTTGTACAGCCAATATAAGTGGGGTGCTGTCTGATTTCTCCGGCACCACCACGTTTTTCAAGGACTTTGCTGGTGCTCCTTCAGGTTCGGCAATCACCCTCTTCCTTTTTGATGTCTGATGCACAAGAACAGCATTTGAGTGGAAAAACATGGTATGATGACAGATGGAATATGTATTGATAATGGATGGGCATGGCATCTCGACATATATGATGAGTAAACTAAGCAGATGGCGGTGCAACAAAGTAGAAGAAATGCAAGACAACATATGCAAGATACCCGCAATCAATAAAACATTGCCAAATTAGAACAGGCACCTTGATGGGTGAACAGGACAGGCCATCTGCCTTTGACTCCTCGAGGTTAGAATAGTCATTAGGATCATATTCTGAACAAGAATCAACAGGTGGGGAGCGTATGAGTTTCATTGCATCCAGAATGGCACTCAATGCCTTGGTGCCAATTTTGTAAGTCATTGCAGTGTTTAGCTTCAAGAGTGGACTGCTGCTAGTGCGACACAAAGCAGCTACACAGATCATAGTGTAGATATAACGGGAAAACCTTAAGCATCAGAGTAAAATCAGCAAAGTGGAACTTGCTGGAATATATGTGCTAGTATTGCCGGTACGGCTAGAAAGGCTTCGGATACCAGCTCTCTTCAAGTGAAGGTGCGGTACTGTTAATATCAGTGTAACTCTCAAAGGCGACACAGCTCCCCGCATTTCCTTGCTATTCTTATAGGATTCAAGTGGGCAGGCCACTACAAATCCTATTCCTATGTTTACAAGATCCTACGAATCAAAGAGGCTCAAAGTGTCCATCACAACCGACCGTATAGACCTCTACACTGCAAATGTCCCTGCTCATCTTCAGTACAAGGAACATACTGTACTACTATCATACTCCCTCCGTTCCAAAATATAAGTCTTGGTAGAGATTTCCACTATGGATCACATACAGATGTATCCAGATACATTTTAGAGTGTAGATTCACTCATTTTGCTCCATATGTAGTCCATGGTGGAATCTATACAAAGACTTGTATTTAGGAACGGAGAGAGTACATATTAAAGAAGAACGGAAGAGGAACATGGTAAAGAAGAGCAAGCAGATTTTGGATAATAAAATGTTGGTTGCGCAGTGCCCACACATGATGAACCAGAGCGCATTAAGAATGCAACTCCCAGCTGTCTCTCGACCATTTCAGGCGGTTGGATGAAGATCCTACGTCTCCTAACCCTTCTTCTTCCTCGTCTCTGATTCTTCCCATACAGAACACCGCACGGGCCGCCGGCCGGACCACCGGCCCCCACCGCCTGTGTTCCTCCGCCACCCCCACCCCCACCCCCGCCCCAACCCCCACACGCGTCGAGTTTTCTTCGTTCGGCGAGGCCCCACAACCACCCGAGCCCCTTCGATCGCACCGGCGAACTCCGGCGAGCTCTGAAAAATCGACTGACCCAATTTTGAAATTTAGTCTACTGTGATTTAACTAGTGTGGAATATAAAAGGGGAAAACCATAAGCATTGGGAGTATAGTGTTGAGCGTGCCATGGCGGATCTGAAGGTGCAAACCGGACAAAGGCAACTTCGCAACCAAGACAAGAAATCAGAGTAAAGCAGTGGCGATCTATTTTCTTGCTGCGATAAATAAGTTGAGCAGATACGAAAGAGTACCGCCTCTGGTGCGGCGCCGTGTACGCATCTGCTGAGAATTTGACGGTGCTGCGGTAGCGATGGCTGTCGGCGGCGTGGAAGCAGATCTAGGAGGGTAGACGGTGGCGGCGGGGTGCGGTGGACGAGACGGTCGTAGGAGCGGCGCCGGCAAGGTGGACGACGGCGGGGATGAAGCGAGAGGACGGGATGCAAGGATCCCGGTCCGAAGCCGTGGATGAGAGAGGTCGATCTCTTGTAATGGACGGCGGCGTCGGGGTATCAGCTCCGGCATGGTGGAGGAGGACGGCGGTGGATGGGGTGGCGGACGGCGGCGGCGGACACAGGAGGGTGGGGTGGAGAGGGTGTTTTGGCGCCCACGGAGTACAAATGGGGAAAAGGGAGGTAGAGAGGAAGGGGGAACCATGTATTCAGGGCGCGCTTGTCTCAAATGCGAGGAAATTTACAAACTTAGCCCCCGTTTCAAATTTCTACTACATCACAGCAACATTAGTCGGTTGGGGATAGGACGGTAATCTCGCATACACCGAATATTTGCCGACGAGAGTTTGTTTTTGGCGCCCACCATGTATGAATATGAATCGGGGAGGGAGTCGATTTCGGCCGAGGACACACTGTGTTTTGGCGCCCACCGTGTATGAATCCGGGTGAGAGGCGGTTACGTCACGTTTGGGTGAAATTACAAACCTACCCCTATCGAAACCTATAGAAATCCAGCAGATAGGCTTTGCGTGGCAGGGATAGGCAGTAGTGATTTCCATCTCGCAGATTTTGGTTTCGGGCGGTTACTGCGACTTTCCCCGCTTCGTTCAAATTTTGCAGAGTGCACGTTTACCGTGCCAACTCAATTCGAATCCCGTTTGTATTCTATTTTTTTCGGGCGGGATCCATTTTCAATTGGAATTACATTCTATATACATCATTTTTTTATATATACTTTCAAAAGCACAACAAAGAATTCTGCTCCTTTATATGTATAATATGATTTACAAATACAACGATCTCGAAATCTTAAGGTTGAATTCGAAAAAATTTAACCAAATTATGTTCTACTAAAATGTATGGATCAGTAATATCTACATATTAAATAACATAGATGTGCGTGAATTCATATGAGTATGCATGTTTGATAGATCAATTTTGGTTCGAGTATGGATTACATGTATCATCATCTCGAATTCAAATATTTGAATCCCTTTTTTGTTCACTCCTTTCACGCCCATCTCTCTCGCATGCATGCTCCTTCAGGTAGCTATCACTCTCTTTTCTCCAGCTCACCCGCACGCTCACTTCATGTTTCTCCTATCCTCGCAAACATGGTCTCTCGACGTCTCCCTTGAGAAGTGTCACACTCTCCCTATCATTATACATTACACGGTTTTCATTATCTCTCACGTCTCTACTGTTCTCTGGTATCACTCGGTACCTAAGCTTTCTTTTTCACCGCCACACACACAGTCTCCACTCGTCTTTCACTTTGTCTTTCTCTCTATGGGATTCTCTCACACACCCTATATGTCTCTACATATGACTCATACCACTAAAATTACTCTCTCTCTCTCTCCTGTAGACACAACATTTGTTGCGGTCTCCTTTTCGTCTCCATCCCAGACTGACATTATTCATTTGTTTACCGATCAGACAACCCTGACTACCGTCTCCTCTCTCTCTCACACAGACACACACACACAACTCCTGCTTCCACTCCCCTTCCCGACTACCGTCTCTCTCACACACACACACAAAACTCTCGCTTTCGCACCCCGACTCGTATTTCTCTCACAAACATTTATCGACTAGCTAGCCTCTAGATAGGTTTATACACCCGCACACTCGTGCTTCCACCATCGCATACATGTCTCTCTCCCGCTCCTTGTATCTATGTAGATTTTTCTTCCCTTCTTGAGACACGCCCTCTCGATCGTGCACACACACACTATCGCCTCATTTTAAGCTGATACCTATCGCACACACACTCCTTGTGTCTTTGTCACACATGCACTCCGTCCTCCTCCACTCTCCCTCTCTCTCACACACACATGGGCTTTTTGCAACAACTAGCAAGATGCCCATGCGTTGCACGGAACATCAAGATGCATTTGTATGAGTAGTTTATCTTGTGGGGGAAAAGGATGAACGAGGGAAGGCCTTATTTGCAAATGTGGAGAGGGGTGTGGGTATCTTTTTGCAAAATTGCCATAGTTTCCTTCCTATCCGTCAGATATAGATCGGACGGCCTATATTGCAGGATGGCAGGCACACGATCATCACCGACAATGCTTTTTATAAGAGTAGGGATAAAAAATAGAGTTGGTGATGATGGTGGGCCTGCCATCCTGCAATGTAGGTCGTCCGATTTATATCTGACGGATAGGAAGGAAAATATGGCAATTTACCCGCACTCTTCACCACATTTGCAGATAAGGCCTTCCCTCGTTCATCCTTTTCTCCCACAAGATCTTGATGTTCCGTGCAACGCACGGGCATCTTGCTAGTAAGAGTAGAAATTAGACATATACCACTTCTCGAATCTTGAAACCAACAACATTCCTCCCTTATCTCATCAAAACCGCCAAAGGAATATATTTTGAGTGAAACATAACATATTTTTAGTGATATACGTATTTCAAAACTAGACTTTTTTTCTATCAAATCGGTGAATATGTATTAATCTACTTTGATCGTGTGGCAACGCATTGACACATTGCTAGTAGTTATTATAATTTTTTGGACACCAGACAAACGGTGGAGTACATATACGAAGAGAAGAGGTGCACGCACGCAGTCGGCCTCTCGCTGTCTCGCACAGATGAGTGTTACGTAAAGGCGACATTAACAAATAAACCCTAAAACCCTAGGTGCACGATTGCTGCATTCGCGGGTACCGGGTACGTGGTGGAGCACCTTTGTAGGAATAGTCAGCTCGCGTGATAATTTGATCCGTAGGAGTTGATGGTCGGGATCACAGGTGAACGACTTGGAGCGCGGTGGCTCGCCAGTTGCCACAGATCGAGTAGCCGCGTTTAAAATATCGTTTTTTTAGCGGGGTTAAGAGTTCCGATTTTCAATGGTGCGTTATAAGTAGTAAGTAGTTTTTAGAACAATTGGTATGGAGCGAAAATGGAATTCATAGTACTACGTACCTCCTTGGCGTATGGTTGTATGGTTTTTTTTTGCGATGGAGGTTGTATGGGTTTATGTTGCGAGATGTTGAACCTGGTAGTTCTAGGGCAAATACTATGGTTTAGATTTAGATGCTGGTTTTCAGTAATGAAAATCGGAAGGGGAAACCCTTCTTTGATTAAAAAAAACTACTACCTCCATTCTGGTTTACTAGTCCCCATCGTACTTTGGGTCAAAGTTTGTCCACGAATTTTACTTGTAAAATGTGAATGGAAAACGAGATTTTGTTATACCCAAATAAAAAAGGACTGGAGGGAGTGATTGCTCTGACACGGGCGCGACCTCTCATAGCGCAGGCATTGAACCGGCGCGCCGGCCAAGAGGGCCGCACTCGCTGCAGGCCCGGCTGAGCACGCCTCCTCGCCGCGTGCAACCAGCTTAAGACTGCCCCGCCTGCCTTCATGGCATTTTAGAACACAAGAAATGACTAAAATATGATGAATTTACGCATGGTCTTGACTTGTTGTGCTCGCACTGGTAGCAGGAACTAGTAGAGGATTTTCTTTATTTATAACTCTCCTCACATTTTTTTGGCTTTGAAGTGAATCATGGTTGTGGACATTATGTATGAATGTGCAGATATCTATGAACATGAGTTTGATGTGGAAGTTGAACTTGGAATGTCGGGCTTGCGCGTGAACTATACCATGTCCAATGCTTCGTCTGTTATTGTTTGGAAAGTAATTGCTGTTATTACATGACCCGAAAAAAAAACATTTTGTGCCACATCAGTAGATGCACGGACATCACAACAGGCATGCTGACTGGATAAACATTTGAACCTAGCTATTATGAAGGAAATTTTGTGTTGACAACAGTTTTAGATAGCAGGAGACGCCTAGCCTGCTCTGCCTCTGCTAGCTTATTTCTGGCTTCTTCCATCTCTTCTTTGGCTTGGGTGAAGAGAGCATCTGATTGCTCTTTTCGCTTCTTCGGGAACTCAGCTACATTCTCAAGGGCTGCTACATGCTTTCTTTCAGCCTTTACTAATGCCACGAGGACACGAACAGCTGACGACTCCACCTGGCTTGTGTGTAATCCAGCATCATCTGGGAATTTGCACCTTGTGTCTAATCCAGCATCATTAGGGAACTGGCACCTTGTGTGTAATCTAGCCTCATTTTGGAAACATGATCTCGAGGTTGACCATACTTCCCTCCCCGCAGGAACTGCATCCTGACATGAAGTTACTTCTTTTTTAGATCAATACTCAGATCAACCTAGAACCATTTAGTAGAAGCCAGATAAACAGAACTCGGAGAAGTGAATTCAAAAGGAAAAAAAATAAAAACAGACTACAAGGTGAGCACACCCACTTCCTACATCAAGCTAAAAACGAAAGCATTAGGACGATTAAGACTCTTCTTATTACACATCAAAGAACACCATGCTTAAGAGAAACAGAAACTACAACATATACACATCGAAGAACACTAGGCTACGCGAAAGTAATTGAAAGGGTGTTACTTACCAAAGCTCGTTTTACAGGTTCGGTGCAGCTCCTCTTTAACTTGCCACGCTCCTTGAAGATGTCCCGAATATCCCATGTTTGGTCTTCATTGCTCCTCTGCATGTTCGCACTCGTGGTTTTAAAATCTCAACATGGCAAGAAAAATATACTACTAGTAATACTCGCGCATCTTGTGGGCAACATTAAAGCACTCGTCTGCCATGTTAGAGCATCTCCAACAGAATCGCAACGCGCGGCGCTTTTAAAAAAAGCGTTTACAGTGCTGAGATCGAGAAGTAGATACTAGAGAGTAGAGGATAGTTCTCAGCATAGATAGATAAAAAAAGATAATTCAACTACTCCTCGTCGTCCGACTCCTCCTCGGTGATGTCCTCCTTCGACGTCTGACTGTAGGCGTGAAGATACCGATCGTCATCGGATTCCTAGGGCGACGCTGCTCCAAGACTCATGTTGAATTGAGCATCCGCTTTTCGCCTATGCTTGTCCTCGCGATAGGCGGCTCGGTCCGCCCTCCTCTTATCCCTCTCTGCCCTCCTTTGCGCGTAGAACTCGCGCTCTTTGATGATGTCCTGCGGGAAGTGTTGGCGCCACAACGCCATGGCTTCCTCGTCCATCTCGGCGATGCCGACAGGGTGCTCCCGCCTCCAGTTGTCGCGACGATCCTCGTCGGTGCTAAGCCGCGACAGAGGCGCGAGCTCCTGCGCCCGCTCCCGCGTCGGTACGTTGGGGAAGTTCAATGTTCTATGAGGCCACCGGAGGCGCCACACCACCGCGTCGTACGCGCGGGCGGCCTCGTTGGCGGTGTCAAAATTGCCGAGGCCGAGGCGCATCCCGCGGGACCGGATCTCGGCGGAGAAGCCGCCGGAGGGGCGCGCGCGGACGCCGCGGTATGCCCAAGTTTCCCGGCGATGCGGCGGCATGGTGGCACGGCGGCGGCAAGGAGAAAAAGAGCGGGGAGAGAGCGGTGGCGAGGCACAGAGCGGGGAGAGAGCGGTGGCAAGGCACAGAGCGGTGGGAGGGCGTTGGATTTTATAAAGCGCGCCGGACGCCGCCCGCCAAAACTAGCGCACGCCCGACCGCTTTTTCCCGCGCGCGCGCGCGCGATCCTTTCCCGACGTCTCTGCTATCTCTACTCTCTTCTCTGCTGTTATATTTATTTTATATTTAATATTTATCTCTACTTCCTTTATTGTCTACTTTTTTTTCTCTATACTTTTTTTTCTTGCAATATAGGCCGTCCGATTTATATCTGACACATAGGAAGGAAACAAATGGGAATTTTGCAAAAAGATACCCATACCCCTCTCCAGATTTGCAAATAAGGCCTTCCCTCGTTCATCCTTTTCTCCCACAAGATAAACTACTCATACAAATGCATCTTGATGCGTGCAACGCATGGGCATCTTGCTAGTTCTAAAAACCTTTCCATCATTTGCCACACTACTGGTTGCAGATGAAAAACCTACCCAAGCACAGGGCGATACAGGAGCGACGCACAATTACAAGCTGATATTCTGTTGGACAATGGAGGCTATAACCAATTACTTTTATGGGAACAATAGCACCCAGGAAATTTGAAGGGTAGGTATGAACAAAATTGGAACTGCACATGTACTACTAAGTGATTCAATACACACATTACCAATCGAGGAGGAGAACGATGGTCGCGGCGGCCTCTGTGAGTCATGGTCGGCAACGGGAGTCAGTTCATTGTCCACGATGGTGGTACTTCTGCGCTTGGCGTCGGCTTCCGGGAAACAGATCCGAGACCGTGGAAGACGATGCCGGGGAAGAGGCTCCGTGTACGACGACGACGGTGGACCGGCTCCAGTGCGGCGTACGAGGTCATCGATGAGGCAGATGCGCTGCGGTGGACGAGTGCGCCGGTGTAAAGGGGAGGAGCACGAAGGCTGCGGTGCCGTGGAGAAGTCTATTTTGCGGTGGGGATAGAAAATGGGGAGTATTCAGGTGTACTATGGGTGCCGGGGTGGGGTTGGCTGGGTAGGGTGAACCTGAAGTTACGAAAACAGCCCCCTACCAAGCGTCATCCGTAGGCCTGTTCCGAAGGCTATGATGGTAACTTCCCACTGCTCGAATCAGGGTCGCGGGAGATTTTCCCGCCGACCTCAAAATTTTGTGACACTGGACTCCCTGTGTGGCGTGTTGAGTGATTCGGCTAAGCAACTAGCGAGTAGTAGTAGTAAACTCTGCATATTAGGTTTGACCGAAGTCAAACTTCCTAAAGTTTGACCAAGTTTATAGAAAAATATAAACATTTACCATAACAAATATGTATGATGTGAAAGTACATTCAATAATGAATCTAATGGTATTTATTTGTTATTGTATATGTTAATATTTTTTGTTATAAGCTTTCTGAGAGTTTACAAAACTTGACTTTGACCAATGCTAATACGCGGACTTAAATAAAAACGGAGGGAGTACACATTTGTTTTCTTAGTTTGTAGTGAACTAATCATTTGTTGAAATTGTGAAATAAATATATTAGGCTATTGACTTCGAATGTAATGGTCTATACAATTCAATAGTTACAATCATTGTCGAATCCCAAGATGTATACAAGGTCTATAGTACTTCACAACATGCTCAAACTCACATACACACACACACAAAGTAAACTAGAAGACCGTTCTCTCATGTATACACAACGTATCGGCATCTATCTATGTCTCACTCATGCATGATCATTTGCACATTCACTCCTCTCTATGTCTGTATCACACGCACACCGTCTCCACATTGCCCTTCCGCCACAACACACATATGGACACATACACACGTTCTCTCTCAGTCACACACACAAAATCAGTATTAAAAAAACTAGGGCACACCTAAAACGTCCAAATCCAAATAAACACGAACTGGAGCTAAATTCAAATATATGGAAATATTGCAGCGTCAAGAACTTTCACAGGAAAAAAAAGTTGAGTAATATTCGAGGATTGTTTTCACACACACAAAAAGGTTCAGTGGATGTCCTTCGAGCGCGACACGGGGACGCACCGTTCGCTCGACCGCGCGGCCGCGGTTCACGCGCTTGCACAGGATTCCGTATCGTGGTTGTGGTACTAACTAATAAAAGCGCTGCCTAAGTCTAATGTTTACGTGTACTAGTACGGTTTTCTTTTAAGTTTGACCAACCTTATATATAAAACTAAAGTAAGCTCCCACACACGCACTCATCAATATGCCGCCGCCACCGTTGCGCATGCCGGCGCCCGCCTGCTCCGGCCAACAATTTCTCGCCCATCACCGCCGTGTCGCCGCCATCCCTGTGCCATGAAGCCGAAGACTCGCCCGCTCACATCGTCTACAGTCCCTCCTCGCGATGCCGCCGCGCTGCCAAGCATGCGAGCAGCTGGTGGAGCCGCGTCTATGCACGCAGCGTACAAAGAGGAGGACGAGCGCGTGCTCCAGCACGCCGGCAAGGAGGAACTAGCGTGTCATTGTCGTCTCCGCCCGCGTGGAGGAGGCGCGCATGGTGGCTGTCGCGGCGGAAGCCGATCGCGCGCACGTCGAGCCCGCAAACCGGGTGCGGACGCGGAATCTACCTTTGAGACCTTGAATGCCACGTGGATCTTGCAATCTGAAGGAGCAATTTGGGTCAGTTGACTCATGTGAGCTGTTTGATGCAACATGGATGGCTAGAAGGGCTTCTTCCACCTCTTCTGCCGTCTTCTTCCTTCGCTCCGTCGAACTTCTTTCACAAATCGACTGACCCAAATTATACTACTAGTATGAACGTATTAAGTACAGTAGGAACACGAAGATACGAGCAGTAGTACCAACTGCAAGAAGAACAGTAGTAAGACATAGTACTAGTACTACTGTATGTACTAAAGAGTTCAAATAACGAGAAAGAACATAAACATAGTTCTGCTGGGGCCTCAGCACAACACACCCTTGAAAATAAACTAAGCAACTAGTCCGCTTGACACTGTAGTAGAACCAGCATGAGCGACGGCATTGCCACCTACTCAAAGTCCGAGTCCACGTCCTCAACTTTGTCCTCATCCCTCTTCCTCTTCCTCTTCGCCGACGCTTCTTTGCTTGAACCGGACACTGGGCTCTACTTCTTCATCCAACCCTTGTAGATATTTAAACAAAGGTAGGCATCCATTGCTGCGTACAGAATGTGATCTTCATCTATTGTCTTCGACTCCCATGCATGATGAAACTCGTGATGAGGTTTCTTCAGTTTAGCGTACGAAGGATCAATCATGGCTGCTGCCAGGGTCAGCATTGAAGGTTGAGACGAGGACACCAGGCTTGCCTTCTGGAGAACGAAGGGCTGGCCTACAACGAGACATATCCGACGCAGGACATCCCTGTCGTTCTTAAAGCCTACAGTAACAAATTTCACTCTTTTGTCCTTGAGGAAGTTCTTAAAATCCTGGCACTCAACGTTGGCATGGCATATGTGGTAGACCAAGCAAACGTTATGTACGCAAACCTGGATCACGGCGGGCTTCTTCCTCTCTTCGTCCTTTAGATCCTTCTCTCGTCCCAGGACTGTGGTGTACTCAACAT
The DNA here is from genome assembly GCF_018294505.1 of Triticum aestivum. NCBI lineage: Eukaryota > Viridiplantae > Streptophyta > Magnoliopsida > Poales > Poaceae > Triticum > Triticum aestivum. The sequence continues at coordinate 301,398,394 of NC_057799.1, forward strand.
CTAGCCCAGCGACCCACTCATCCGTTGAACTGTTGAACATGCGTAGGAAGCGAGCAAGCCATGCTTTCACCGTCTCGGATCCACGTGTGTAGATGACGATGAACTGATCGCCGGTGATGGCTCTAACCTGGTACTCAGCGGCGACCATGGAGATTTGGGAGGCCATGGATTTTGGAGGAGGGTGAGGAGAAGTTGAAGTGTTTACCCCGCAAAAAAAAACTGGGAGCGAACTAATGTGAAAGGACGGTCGACTAGGAGCGAACTATTGTAAGGTAGAAGACGGGGACGAGTAGGGCGTGCGAACGGCGTGGGGTTGCTGGCTTGCCCAGTGGATAAACAGCTGCAAGCCCCCAAAGAGTTCTTGAGAACTATGCGGGACCCACTAGATGTCATGTCTACTAGACCCATATCGTAGGCCTGACGGTATAGCTTCTGCCTGTTCGCACGCCATGCCGGCGCGTGGATGTAACTTCACTTAATTTCGTTAAACGTCGCGCCTCCCACGACCTTCGCCTCCCTCGCGCGGTCGCGCCCTTTGAGACTTCGACCGGCTATAAATGAGCAATTTTTTTTGCCTTTTTTTAGACAAGCAATTTTTTTTGCCTACTCCGGATGCATGATACTCCCTCTGGTCCTTTTTACTCCCGTCAACCGTTTGCAAAGTGTTTGACCAAATTTATAATTTTTTTTGAACACCACCTTATATTAATTAACCAGCCACACCAATACACTCATTCGATACAATATTCACCACACAGGGCGGTACGTTATTTACAAGAATACCATCTAATCTATTGTCAAAGCTATACTTAGCGATTAAGTGTGCCACCTTATTGGCCGAACGGCTAATCTTTGACAATTGAAGATTGTTGATCAACTTCGAGATGCTCAACGCTTTCATCTTCAGGTCACGCATAGCAGACCTATCATAGTCCCCCGATGCAAGAGACGCTACCACAAAAGCGCAATCAGTCTCTAAAGTTACAAGATTATGAAGAGAAATACCTATGTAGAGACCGGCAATGCAAGCCCTAAGCTCCGCTTCCTCCACGCTTTGACAGGCATCAATGAAATCCCACAACCAAATTTATACTAAAAATATCAATATCTACAATACTGATTATAATGAGTATAAGAGAGAGATGATTATAGTAACATAGGTAGATACCGTAACATAATAAATGTGATGCTACTATGTGTCATGCATGGCAATAAATGAGACCACCTATGATACTAATCTATGATACTATGCACTATAGAGGTAGTAACATAGACTAGTAACATATGCATGTTACTAGTCTAAGTTACTCCCCACTATGACCAGCCTTAGAGTACCACTACCTCCCTTCTAGTTTAAAGGGCACGATTCAAAAATTTCACATACTCTTAGAAACATAGTAGAGGCGGTGGAATAGTTTTTGAAGTCTGCAAAAGTACTCAACTAGTGCTGTCGTTCTTCACAAAAAATGTGTTTACCAATGCATGCATGAACACTAGTTACTCTAACCCCCCTCTCTTCTTTAATTCTTTGCCACATCAGCATGTTTGCTATTCCCGTGTGCATGATACCAGCTAAGATACCACCATTATGGCCAGCCTTAATCATCGCATGCAATAATTTAGTGCACCTTGAAATATGAACATGTGTGGGGCGTGTATGTTTTTAATGACTTGAGACTATACCTAGCCCGGCATGCAAGATGACTTATTATGCACCGTTCCCCATACCTGCAGGAAGCCCGTTCGTCTCCAAATCTTTTCCTCTCCATGTGTGGAAACAAGATGCCTGCCAAACTCTCCTTCTCCCTCCGGTGGTCCCACCACTCCACCCCCTGTGAAAAAATCTGCATGCATGACTCTCCTCCCCCCACGCTCGTCCAATCCGTTGTGACCAGCAATATTTCCAGCCCTTCGCTCCCCCGTAATTTACTCCAACAAATATGCTCACGTAGCTGTTACTTAACTACAGGTGCATTGGGTCACTGACATATGGGCCCAACAGGGGTCTGGCCCACATGTCAGTGACGCAACTGGACATGCAGTTAAGTTAGTGCAGCTCAGTCCATATCTTACATAGGTGTGCCATTGCTCGCTATAAATACTGCGCCTCCCATGACATCACTATCTCCTCCCCCTCCCTCTCACGTCGACCACCATGGCATCGCCCCTCCCAAGCCCTAGGAGCCCCTCGCTGCACCACGCGGACGGTCACGCGTCGTCGTTCTGTTCCTCGCCGTCACTAGTCGAGGAGGACGCGTCGGTGTTCCGCTCCTCGCCGCTACGCGATGCGTCGCCGTTCCGAGGTAGAAGTTAATGCACCGCGCCTAAGTGATTTGGGATTATTTGGTTTTTGTAAGATGACTTACACACCTAGATGGAGGGATTACAATGGTGAGGAATAAACCAGTTAAATCTTTGGTCAAAATTTAGCACAAATTACAATGGTGAGGAATAAACCAGGACGGAGTAGTAGTTTAGAAGCCCAAATAAATGAGTGAGGCGCCTTATTGTTACTCTCCACTGTGACTAGTCTTGTGGGAAAAGCTGGGGAAGCCGCCAAAAGAACTGGCCCTAGGAGTAGTAGCTAGGGATCGAGTGTGCGAGATGAACCGAGAAAGTAAATGCAGAGAGATGAAATGCAAAAAAAGATGAAGGGATGTGATGGTTGCTTGTCCGTTTATTTTACCAGGACACTTATTACTGGGAGTGGTTGGGTTTTGTGATATGACGGCTTTACTGCCGCGCCACGAGCGGGGTGAGAGGTGAGACTTCCGTGCAGCGCCGCCCTCTACACTTGTACTACATCGGTCGTGGTTTATTAGTCCCCCATTGAATTTGACTGAAGATTTAACCGACAAAATGTTAGTGCATGTCAACAAAAACTATATCGTTGGATTTGCATTTGAACATAGTTTTGAATGATATAATTTTAGGTGACATGCATCAGCATTTATCGTACTATATATAATGTTAGTTCAATTTTTGGTCGTACTAATCTATAGTAGTAAGGTGCCCGTGCGTTGCACCGAAGAGTGAAATGCATTAATCGGGGAGTTGTTTATTTTGACAAAGGATGTGGGGGTCATCTCATGTGTAACGGGTATCGATAGGTTTATTCGGATATTATTTCATCTCTAGAGCTCACAAACATCCGGGTGAAATAGATAAAAAGGTATCTTTTGCAAATAAAAGCGTTCAACTGTTCAACTGTTCAACCAAAACTTGTGAAGAAATAACACTTATTGTGCTTTGCAAGAAATGATCTTTAAGAATTAGTTTTTGAGTATCGATTGTTATACATGTTGGCTACAAATGACATGGCACTTTCTTATAGTCAACAGTTGGCTATACTATTAAGTAATATTAACCATGCCCTTATACACCTAGACGGAGGGATTAAATCAGGATGACTTGCAAGCGGGCAGAGGAGATGTAAGAAATGGTTCATCGTAAGTCTTTCACCAGTACTGTAGTAAAAATTCATACATGGAAGATTCTAGACTAAACCATAAACGGATACACTTTTATTCATGCGCGATACTCCAATAGAGCAAGATCCTGCATGGAAGTCTCCACATGCTTAGACATCGGATTACATTGAGCGAAGACTAATGATCAACATTTAACTTGATAATGCGTACTTCCAGGTGAACCTCCTTGGAGTCCTCGTGCACCGCATCGGCGGGTAAAGGAGGCCATGGGTTTTCCAAGTCCACATTGGCGGGATAGTCCCAGCTCCCCAGAGTCCAAGTCCGTTCGATGAGGCCGGTGTCGCCGCCCACGCGACCCGGAGGGGTAGTAACACTGACCACGCACCCGTACATCGGCCTCGTGTCAGTGTCAGCGTCAGCGGCATCGCCCCTGACGCACATTACAGAGACGGGGCGGCGGCCTGCGCGGGCCTCGCCGGTGCCCACGATCAAGAGGAAGACGCTGCCGTCCTCCTCCGAGACTAGCAGGCGGCGGTGATCCTCCAGCGACTCCGGCATGGTGAACGGGTAGCACGTCTCGTACTTGATGTTCTTCGCCAAGGGCCAGCAGTGACCGCTGCACGCATCCGTGAGGTGATGCACCATGTTCGTCGGCGAGCCACAAAACGGCATCGGGCACTCATAGCAGTGGACGAAGGGCTCCTTGGAGGCATCGACCAGGCCGTCCATGAAACGGGAGTGGTTGTGGGGGACGTTGCGCCAGTTGAATATATGAGCAAGTTACTACGAGATTTAATCCGAATAAGCACAAAATAAATCATGACGGCTATAACAGAGATGAAACTAATCATGTGGACTAGCATAGTAGTAGGATACAGAGTAGAAGCATGAATTCTACCACGATTTCGAACAGGAAGGACAGAAACACATACGGTGCAACGGGAGTAGCACCGTTGGTGTTGAGGTTGTCGCCCATGTCCAAACACCACGGAGACACGGTCTTTGAGCACGGTTCGTAGTCGTTCCACGCTCGGGCATTGAAGTTTGTAACTATTTTAGATTAGAATATACTACTCCTCCGGTGCTAGTAGTAGAGCAGAGTCCTACTCTACTACTCTACTCAAGCAAGTTAGGGCATAGCACTGTAGGGAGTACCAGTACTGTGATCACTCAAGCAAGTTGTCTGGCATCGACATGACCCTACGCTGCTGGTATGTGTCTCATAAGTCAAGCGGCGTGTTGTAGTCATCATCACCTGACCACTTCCCGCAGCACATATTCGCTTCTCCATCTTTGTCCGCACATAATCTCGTACAATCTTCCATCCCGCTAACAATGGCAGAACCGAGCAGCGTCCGCCGAAAGAGTGGCTGGAATTTGCTCCCCACAGAGGTAATCAAGCTCATTGTATCGCGTGTGGACAATCTCAGTACCATGCCGCTCGCCGCGTGCTCGTCGGGGTTGTACCGTTTACTCAAAGCCCTCAGGCCGGAGCTTTTTAAGCCAGCTCCTTGCTTGCTGATGCCGCCTGATCTTCAGAAACGGCGTGTCACGCAGCATAACGATCGTAGGGTGGCGAGCATCAACCCCCTTGACTGCGATCCGATCCCCGCCAGCCTCAACTACATTAACGGTATGTACCGGGTCGGCATGAACACGTCTTGGATGGTGCTCGTCGACGGTCGCGGCAGCTGGATGCTCGTGGAGGTCTACACCCGGCGATTGATCCCCTTCCTTCGATTAACACTGCACTGCTTTGGCACCGCGGCCCAGAATACTCGGAATCTTAAAGTAGCCAACATGATACCAAGTTTGATTTGCTCAAGGTTGTAATCTGCCAAGTGCCCACAAGATCTGCGAATTATAAAGACTTCAGGCTAATTGCGTTCTTCAACCGTGGTCTCGCCTATCTGACAGGTCACTGCGGTAAGTGGATAAATCTGCACGTCCATCGCAGGATCATACATCCTCCATGGTTCTCTGATGCCATTGAACACAAGGGCTTCATTTACGCTGTCGACTCCTTCTATGGCTGGACGTATTGCTGGCCTACTCCAGTCATCGCTACAAACGGTTGTTACAGCAGTATGTTACTTTCCTATGATATCATGATGGCTTGCTTACATTACTGTCAACATTTGCTGAAAAAATATTCATGCTCATAACATGCTGTTCTTAAGATTGACTAAATCAAGAGCCCTTTTTTATTTGACTCCAACTTGATATGATGTTGTAGGCCGCCTGGTGTCGCTACCCTTCCTAATCCCAGAACCTTTCAAAGAAAAGCGGCATGGCAGTTGCAGGTGGTTCCTGGCTCGATCAGACGACGGCGAAAGATTGATGATCGTTCGCACGTACCGGACGTGTTATTTCGCGGAATACAATCACAGTCACTGCAAGGTCTTTGAGCAGGATCCCAGCTTCTCTGGGCCTTCAGGAATTTTTGACTGGAGGCTGGTAAGTAGCCTTGGTCACACTCTCTGTTTGTCGGACTAAATTATCCGATTAACCAGGAGATAACCGACGGCAAGGATCATGATGGCAGCGCGGTTTCGTTCATCAGGCAAAACTGTGTGTACACAGCATACCATGCGTCTCTGCATGCACCATACCCTGATATGTGCCGCCACGCTCTGCAGCCCAAAGTAGGAGAGAGGGTCGCAAGTATCAGACTTCGACCTACTGGCTGGAGTTTCCCCCGTCAGGCACCCATCTGGTTCAAGCCGTCAGCCAATCTCCACAGCTTAATAAATAGTAACGTCTAACTGAGCCAGTTAGTTAGATGCGTACACTTGGTGTAGTAGGATCTTTATTTAGTTTGATGCATACACTTGTTCTTTTTTGGTAGCCCTTTTGTAATGATGGCTGATGTTTGGTTTGGAAGAGAGAGCTGCGTCTTCACTCTTCTGGCCTGCTTACTGCTTCTGTTGCACCCCCAGCCCTGGTTGCTGCTGCTGCTGTTTTCAATGTACAATCAATAGTATATTTCGTCTGTTGGTTGAATAAATGTGTTGTTAGAATGACAAACACAATGTTTTGGAAGTCTTTGCACGGTTCGATCCTTTAGTGCCCCGTACCGTACGTAGCGCATACTATTTTTTGTACGGAACACATTTTCCACTTGTTGATAACATGCAGCCCACTGATGAAGGCCCAATAGAGAAGCCCATAATTAACTGGAATCTCACATGAATCCGGCCCAGGTACATGCTCATGGTCCCCTAAACATAAATAAGTAAATAAATAAATAAATAAAGCTAAATGCTCATGCACCAGTTCTTTGGGGAAATAGGTAGCCCAGTATTTCTTTTTGAAGAATACCCAAGCTAGGCCTATTTGTTTTCTCTGAATTACTGGGCTGCAAATCTTTCAAGACGAGGAGAGATGCATTCCGGCCTGGCTTAAGAGTATGGTCAATGTCTGTTAAAAGTAATATCAAAAGGGGTTGAAAATTCCAAAAAATTTATAGCAAATGGGATATAAGTTTCTTTTTTTGTTTTTGTTCTTCACTGATATCTTATACGTATTTCATTGGATTTAACATGACATAGTACTAATTTATTTTTAAATTTGTTTTAGTATGGCTATTAATTTTTGGATTAAGAATATTTCGTTCCCCAGCAAAAATTTGCGAATTTTCAAAATTTCCCACATATTTAGTTAATTTTTTGACCCTGGTACTGACCAGAAAATGGCCAGCAATTCTAAAAATGGAAAACGGGCTGCAATAAAGTCCATATGAATTAGAAAATGAGTAAAAATTATAAAAATAATAGAAAATGGGATGTGCACGCCATAGATTTCGAGGCTGACTTGTTTACGCAAGGCTTTGTCAGTGAACACACGATTCTAGCAGCAGTGACTGTTGGATGTCCATCCAACGGCCAACGTGCTTCTTCAATCTCCGATCTTGCTGCTCCAGCCGCCTAAACTAGCGCCGGCGGGACTGCCTGCTCCCTCCTCTTTTGGCCCGCTGTGATGCCGCGCAGGCTTCCTCGGCCCACCCTACTCCCTCCGCTGGCCTGGCCGCACGCAATCAACTGCCTCCTTATTACGCGAAAAAATGATTCCTCCCACTGACATCTGGGGCGCATCGGTTGGGAGGCTGGCCTGTGGGCCTACTAAGTTGACGCGTACGCAGGGCTTGTCAACTTAGTCAACAAACGATTCTAGCAGCAGTAACTGTTGGATTTGAATCGAACGGTCCTGCTGCTTCTTCAATCGTTGCTCTTCTTGCACCAGCCGCCCAAACCAGCGCCGAGGAGACCGCCTGCTCCTGCCTCCAGTGGCCGGCTGTGCTGCCGTTGAGGCCTCATCGGCCCCTACTACTCCCACCGCTAGCCAGGCCCTGCGGCGACGGTAGCCTCACACCGCAGCCGAACCAGTGAACCCTCGTACTCCTCTCTGCGTGGGCATCCACTGCCGCGTCTTCCCCGGCTCCGCGTCGTCCCCTTCCTAGGCCTCGCCGTCGTCCACCGCCTTGATGCTCTCGGCGCGGCGTGGTCAACATGGTCAACAACATTCCATCAGAAGAGTACTGTACGTGGAGAGGCTGACAGCTGGGTCCATGGCCACAGCCCGGTTTTTTTGTGATTTGCCAAGTAAGTCGCTTTGTCAGGCCTGTTGGGCTGCAAATCTTTCAAGACGAGGAGAGCTTTCATTCGGCTGGCCGAGAAAATGGCCCATCAGTAATGAGAAATGGGCTGTACATTTTTAAAACACATCAAACCGGCAATTAGTTTCAAATATCTTTTTTTTCATTTCAAGATTTTAAATTACATTAATTTTTATGCGTGGAGAATTTGTTGGATTTTATATTGATATACATTTATTTTTAAAATTTGTTTGAATGTGAGTCGAAATTTCAGGATTAAAAACAGTTCGGACCGCACCGAAATATGCAAAATTTCGTATAATTTTTTAACCGTGGCCACAATATGGCCTGTAATGCTAACAAAAAGAATATGGGCTCCAAAAAAACCTTAATAATTAGCAAATGGGCTGTAAATTATTAGAAATAATGGCAGATGGGTTGTATGCTGTTTTCCACAGATTTGAGGCTTTCCTAAAAAAAAGGTTGACGCACAAGCACTGACTGTTGGATGTCCATCCAACGGCCGTCGTGCTCTTCAATCTCTGCTCTTCCTGCTCCAGCCGCTCAAACAAGCGCCGGCGGGACTGCCTGCTCCCTCCTCCCCGCGGGCGGCTCTGCTGCCGCGCAGGCCTCACGGTCCCACCGTACTCCCATCGCTGGCCTAGCCATCCCTCTACTCACCCACACCTGTTGTTATTCTCCGGCGACGGCAGACGAACCAGTAAACCCTCGTACAGTCGTACTCCCCTCCACATGGGAAACAACTGCCGAGTCTTCCCTGCCTCCGTGTCGTTCCCTTCCTAGGCCTCGCCGTCGTCCACCGCCCTGGTGCTCTCGGTGTGGCCTGGTCAACGTGGTCAATGACCGACATGCATCTGAAGTGGCCTGGTCAACGTGGTCAATGACCGACATGTGGAGAGGCCGACAGCTGGGTCCATGGCCGCACGCAAGGAAATGCCTCCTTATTACGCGCAAAATAATGATTCCTCCACCTGACATCAGGGACCCACCGAAAGGGCCTCTGTATTTCGCGAAAAAAAACGTTATCGCCGCTGACAGCTCGGACCCACCAGCTATATCTTCGCACGCAAGGAAGTGCCTCCTTATTACGCACCAAAAAAATGAATACTCCCCCTGTTAGCTAGGACCCAGTATAGTGGCAGGCTAACTTGTGGGCCTACTAAGTTGACGGGGACGGAGGGCTTTGTCAACTTAGTCAATATGCACGATTCTAGCTCCAGTGACCGTACGATGTCCATCCAACGGCCGTAGTGCTTCTTCAACCTCTGGTCTTCTTGCTCCAGCCGCCCAAAGCAGCGCCAGTCGTGCCGCATGCTCCTGCCTCCCGTGGCCGGCTGTGCTGCCGCGGAGGCCTCACCGCCCCCTACTATTCCCACCGCTGGCCAGGCCCTGCGGCGACGGCAGCCTCACACCGCAGCCGAACCAGTGAACCCTCGTACTCCTCTCCGCGTGGGCTTCCACTGCCGCATCTTCCCCGGCTCCCCGTCGTCCCCTTCCAAGGCCTCGCCGTCGTCCACCGCCCTGGTGCTCTCGGGGCGGCGTGGTCAACATGGTCAAGGAACGACTTCCATCGGGCGTGGACTGTACGTGGAGAGGCTGACAGTTGGGTCCACGGCCGTAGCAAGGAAGTGCCTCCTTATTACGCGGAAAATAATTATTCCTCCACCTGACAGCTGGGACCCACCGGACGGGCCACTGTATTTCGCGAAAAAATGTTTCCCCCTGACTGCTGGGACCCATCAGCTACATCTTCGCACGCAAGGAAGTGCCTGACAGTCGGGACCCACGTGGTCGAAGCATACGTAGCGTTGTCATTCTGGTCGTGAACATGTACGTACATATATACTGGTGGATGTAGAGGCGTGCACGTGTCGTAGTAGAGGCTCGTACGTGTCGTAGTAGAGGCGCGCACGTAGCATGTACACGTACGTACAGCGGCCATGGTGCAAGAAAGAAAATACGGTCACGTATGTGTACATACGGGCGGGGTCTCGAACGCCTACCCGCGCATACGTACGGCCAGGGCTCATGTACATGGCTGGGTCGGAACGGAGAAACAACGTCGTCGTCATGTTCATGGGGAGCCAACCGGCTGGGTCGGAACGGAATGCGTCGTCGTGTTCATCGGGAGGGCTTGGACGGAACAGCCGATGGGAACAAGGCTTGGCATACCGCAGAACGGAGGAAACAGCCTTGTGTTTGACCGGCCACGTTTGAAACGGGATCCTGTTCATCGGGAGGGGTCTGGCGTACCGCAAAATAGAGGAAACGGACCTCCTACGGTCGAAACGGGGGTCCTGTTGATCGGGAGGGGTGTGGCGTACCGCAAAACGGAGGAAACGGACTTGTGTTGGAGCGCTACGGTCAAAACGGGGGTCCTGTTCATCGGGAGGGGTGTGGCATACCGCAAAACGGGACTCCACGGGATACTGTTCATCTCTACCGTCGACCCCCTCCAGCCTCCACGGGCTACTGTTCATCCACCGTCGACCTCCTCCAGCCTCCACCTGCGACTGTTCATCCATGGGCTCCTGTCCATCCAGCCTCCACCATGCGCTACTCCACCGGCTACTGTTCAACCAGCCCTCTCCACGGGCTCCTGTTCAACCACCCCTCCACGGGCTACTGTTCATCCAGCCCTCCACCATCTACTGTTCATTCTGCCCTCCACGGGGTGGTCCTGTTCATCCTGCCCTCCACGGGGTCCTGTTCATCCAGCCCCAACCGGCTCGATCGATCGGGGTCCTGTTCATCCAGAGGCAACACCACGGGGTCCTGTTCATCCACCCCCACCGGGAACTATTCATCCAAACCCCCCTAGCAACGCTCACTGTTCATCCAGAGGCAGCATCGATCGGCTTCAGTTAGCAGCAGTAGCGAAGGAATCGCTCGATCGGGTTCAGTTAACAGCCATCGATCGATCGCTCGGGTTCAGAAACGCGTAGCCTGCAGTGCAATCGCTTGGGTTCAGTTAGAGCCCAATTCCTCGCTCGGGTTGAGTTAGAGCCAATGCCTCGCACACACGCGCGTACGTGTACAAGAGAAACGCGCATCGCTCGGCCCCCGACCGCCCACCGTAACCGGGAACTCCCCGAAATTTTCCTCGCCCTCACTTCTACCACGGTTTTTTCCGTCATCGACGGCCCAAAGAATGTCATGCAGTTGTGTCTCCGGCCCGCCCAGACGAAAAGCCCATTTTCTATCATGATTTTTTGTCATAGAAGTAGGAGCCCACCACATCTATGATGATACCGGGTTTTGTCACAATTATCGTCATAGAAGTGTCATATGTATGACAGAAAAAAAATTCGTTCGGCCCAAAATGTCACGGATGTGTCTTTTTTGTAGTGTAAGTAGTAGGAACAATTGGATCAACATTATAAATAATAGTTTCCTCTCTAGTACCGGTTCTTTTTTTTCTTTAATAGGTGGGTGATATTTGAACCACTTCTCCTTAGGGAGATCAACATAGGTAGCAAATGATTCACAAAAAGAGGCTACTATCTCAGAGTCAAGTCCAAATTTAGTGCCAAACTTTTGAAAAGCATCGGTATTCATAAAAGATTTAACACAATCATACTCAAGCTTAATACCTGGCTCTTTAGCTTCGTTGAGTTCCCAATCTTCAGAGTTGCATTTAATTCTTTCCAAAAGATCCCACCGGAATTCAATAGTCTTCTTCATAAAAGAACCAGCACAAGAAGTGTCAACCATGGATCGGTCACTATGAGAAAGCCGAGCATAAAAATTCTGGATAATAATTTCTCTTGAGAGCTCATGATTGGGGCATGAGTATAACACTGACTTAAGCTTCCCCAAGCTAGAGCGATACTTTCTCCTTCACGAGGCCAAAAATTATATATGTAATTCCGATCACGATGAACTAGATGCATAGGATAATTTTTTTGGTGAAACTCCAATTTCAATCGATTCCAATTCCAAGATCCAATATCATCGCATAGACTATACCATGCCAATGCTTTTCCCTTCAAAGATAAAGGGAAAACCTTCTTCTTAACTTCATCTCCGGGTAAACCTACAAGCTTAAACAATCCACAAATTTGTTCCACATATATCAAGTGCATATCAGGATGTTTGGTTCCATCTCCTGCATAAGGATTAGCTAGCAGTTGTTCTATCATACCTGAAGGAATTTCATATTCAATATTTTCAGTAGGTGCAGTAGGTTGAGGGGTAGCTAATTGTGGTTCCGGTCGATGTGAAGATACCCCGAACAAACCCCTCAAAGGATTTTTTCCATAGTAGCAAGTGACAATAAATCTCAGCACACTATATAAATATTTCCTTACCAAATTCCACTTACCAAAGGCGCTTCAATCCCCAGCAACGGCGCCATAAAATAGCCTTGATGACCCACAAGTATAGGAGGTCAATTGTAGCTCTTTTCGATAAGTAAGAGTGTCGAACCCAACGAGGAGTAGAAGGAAATGACAAGTGGTTCTGCAAGTGCTGAAATGGTAAGTAATAGAGTAGTTTGATAGTAAGATAATTTGTAACGAGCAAGTAACGATAATAGTAAAAAAAGTGCAGCAAGATAGCCCAATCCTTTTACGGCAAAGGTCAGGACAAAACGGTCTCTTATAGTAAGCAAAGCGTTCTTGAGGGTACACGGGCATTTCATCTAGTCACTTTCATCATGTTGATTCGATTTGTGTTCGCTACTTTGATAAACCCTCTCGCAAGCATCCGCAACTATGATAAAAGTATTAATAATAAATTCTAACCATAGCATTAAACTTTTGGATCCATTCGGTCCCTTACAGAATAGCGCATAAACTAGGGTTTAAGCTTCTATCACTCTCGCAACCCATCATCTAATAACTACTCCATAATGCATTCCCTTAGGCCCAAATATGGTGAAGTGTCATGTAGTCGACGTTCACATGACACCACTAGGGGAATCACAACATACATACTATCAAAATATCGAACACATATCAAGTTCATATGATTATGCAACATGATTTCTCCCGTGACCTCAGGAACAAAAGTAACTACTCGCAAATGATAATCATGCTGAAGATCAGAGGGGTATTAAATAGCATATTGGATCTGAACATATAATCGTCCACCAAATAAACCATATAGTAATCAACTAGAAGATGTAATCAACACTACTAGTCACCCACAAGCACCAATCTATAGTTCCGGTACAAAGATTGAACACAAGAGATGAACTAGGGTTTGAGATGAGATGGTGATGTTGAAGATGTTGATGGAGAGTTCCTTCCCCGAGATGGGAGAGTTCTTGGTGATGATGATGACAATGATTTCCCCCTCCGGGAGGGAAGTTCTCCCGGCGGAATCGCTCCGCCGGAGGGCAAAATTGCTCCTGCCCAAGTTCTGCCTCGAGACGGCGGCGCTCCGTCCCGAAAGTCCTCTCCTTATTTTTTTTTCTAGGTCAAAATGACTTATATACTGGAAGATGGGCACGGGAGGTGGGCCGAGGAGAGCACAACCCACCAGGGCGCGCCCAGGTGGGTTGTGCCCACCTGGTGAGCCCCCTCTAGTACTTATTGGCTCCAATATTCCTCATATATTCCATAAAAATTCTCCGTAAAGTTTAAGTTTGGAGTTGTGCAGGATAGGTAGCCTGACGTAGCTTTTCCAGGTCCAGATTTCTAGCTGCCGGAATTCTCCCTCTTTGTGTGTACCTTGCAAATTATGAGAGAAAAGGCATTAGAATTACTCCAAAAAGCATTATTATGCACAAAAACATCATAAATAACAGTAGGAAAACATGATGCAAAATGGACGTATCAGAAGTTCACTTATATCTTTTAGAGTATGAATGAAATTATCATTGAAAGTGAGTTTGAATAGGTCAACTTTAGATATTATTCATCCACTATTTCAAAGTGTGACACAATTCATGTGGATTACATTATTATTAAAAGTGGTTTGGAAGAGGTCAAACTTTAGTCATTACTATTGATCCCACTACCTTGGAGAATCTCTCATTGAATAAGTATGATCATTTACTCTTGTGCTTCACTTATATCTTTAGAATAAAATTTATGAATGAATTGAATGTCATGTGCTTCATTTACTATATGTATTTTGATAATTAACATGCATCCTCTGCTTAATCCGTGAAAATAGAAGTGATACTATAATAGTGCATATCTTTAATTAAGTAAGGGAGTTACATTATAATGACAATGGTCATTAGTTTTATTAAGTTGAACGTATCATGTTGTGGTGGTAAGTATCTCCCAGGAAGGACAGATGATTGACTTGGCACATGTGTTACACATGTTTGATAAATTCTAGTTTAGCCTTGGTGGTATTCAGGTTTGTCATGACTATATTTTCTCAATAATTTCACTATTAGAGAATGCATGATTGTGGTTTTTGTGCTTGGTAAAGTGGATGCGCCTTGTATTTTGCTAGCATTTTCCTATACTAAGCGGAATTACCACTTGTGCATTCAATTATTGAAATTAGTTTATGCCACAAAGTGTTCACCATACCTACCCTACATATATATGGTATTTCACCGTCATTCCAAGTAAATTTGCGTGTGCCACCTCTAAACTTTGAAATAAGCTTCTGTTTTGTGTGCCCATACAACTCATGGAGCCGGTGGGGTAGTCATTATCTTCCATGATAAATGTGGTTGACTCGGGAGGAGAGTGTATTCGACTTGTCAAAAATTATAAGAGAGGCTGGTTATAGGGATGTCTAGTCCCAAATAAATTATTATTATTTTGAAAAAAGGACACCCCCTTGAAAGTTGAAGTTGTCATGCACCCGTGGACTCACCTAGCCATGCTTTGTGTTAGTATGGTTGAGAGGAAGTGTAAAACATGGGAACCACCATTAACGTGTTTAGCATGGAAGATATTAATCTTTGTCGTTAAACCGTTGACAGGAAAAGTACACCTCCCAAAATAAATTTATCTCTATTTTAAACCAAATGAGCTCTGGCATATGTTAATCTCTGCTTCTCTCTGTGAAAGACCTATCTATTTATTTTTATTGTTAATTCAATTCCATCTCTTGTTCTTGCGCCACGGATTGATCACAGGGGATCACTCTTAGATTTGCATACATTCTTCTAATAGTAATTTGTTGAGCATTGTATAAGTATGATGGTTATCTTCAAATTGGGGTACCTAGTCATAGTCTGTACTTGTGTTGGTTTCTTTATGTTTGTAATATAATCTTGAAATATTCATGAGATACTTCATTATCACTTTATGATATGTTGAACTTAATGGAATGATGCTACTTGTTATTAGAATTATCATTGCCTATGTGATCAAAGGTTTGTTCTATTCTAGCATTCACACTTTAAAAACTATTCTTTTTATCATCTAGCTACTCGAGGACGAGCAAAGATTAAGCTTGGGGATGTTGATACGTCTCCAACATATCTATAATTTTTAAGTATTCATGCTATATTTGCACCATTTATTAATGGTTTTGGTGCACTTTTATGGCCTTGGTAAGTATTTCTATTAATCTAGTGCCGAGTGCCAGTTCCTGTTTTCTGCATGTTTTTGTTTTATAGAAAATCAATATCTAGGAAGGTCAAAACAACCTGGATATGATTATTTTTTCTGGAATATATGTGATTTTGGGGCAAAGGAATCAGCGCAAAGCGATGCCCGTGCCATGGGCCCTTGGGGCTAGTCCTTAAGTCTGTTGGGGCCCTTCTTTAGCTGCAAGAAAGGAAATTTCTGGAGGAAAGTCCCCTCAATATTTCAGCCCGATTAGAGTTACTAATCTCCTGCTATAAAAATACGGTGTTCTGCTAGAAAACAGAAGCAAAAGCACAAAGAAATAGAGAGAAGAGATCCAATCTCTAAGGCTCCCGCCTCTCTGGGAGCCATGGTGGCCAAGTACCAGAGGGGAGAATCTCTCCCCATCTAAGAGGGCATGGAGGAAGAAGCGGGAGGGGGAGCTTCTCTCTCAATCTCTCTCTCTCTTTCTCTCTCTCGGCGGCGGAGTGCCGCTGGGGAACCACCATCATGGCGATCGTCTTCATCAACGTCATCGTCTTCACCAACATCTTATCACCTTTCTCACCTCTTTTCAGCGGTCCACTCTCTCGCAACCCGCTGTAATCCCCTACTTAAACATGGTATTTTGATGATATGAATTATTATCCAATGATTTGTGTTATCGTTATTATGTCTGAGTAGATTATTGTTGTTCTATGGGTTAATTGGCGAATTGCCATGATTAGTTTGAGTTGCTTGTGATTATGTTACAATCATTTGGTGCCCATCATACGAGCTCATGTGAGGATCACATCTTGTAGGGCTAGTAGTATTTTCTTGAACACATACAGACGCAAGCGCTCATATATACGTGCATACACATATGATACGTCTCCAACATATCTACTTTTTCTAATGCTTTTCCTCTTGTTTTGGACTATAATTTGCATGATTTGAATCAAACTAACCCCGGACTAATGCTGCTTTCAGCAGAACCACCATGGTGTTGTTTTTGTGCAGAAATAAAAGTTCTCGGGACGGAACGAAACTTTGTGAGGATTTTTATATCAATAAAGAGAATCTCTGGAGCCAAGAACCACCGGAGGGGGCACCTGGGTGGGCACAACCCACCAGGGCCCCCCTCTAAGCGCACCCAGGTGGGTTGTCCCCACCTGGTGGCCCCACAGACCCTGAAATCGACGCTATAAAATCATATTTTTGGAGAGAAAAATCAGGGAGAAAGAATTATCGCGTTCCACGAGATGGAGCCGCCGTCACCTCATGTTCTTCATTGGAAGGCCAGATCTGGAGTCCGTTTGGGGCTCCAGAGAGGGGAATCTTCGTTCTTCGTCATCACCAACCCTTGTCCATCGCCAATTCCATGATGCTCCCCACCGGGAGTGAGTAATTCCTTCATAGGCTCGCTGGTCGGTGAGGAGTTGGATGAGATTCATCATGTAATCTAGTTAGTTTTGTTAGGGTTCGATCCCTAGTATCCACTATGTTCTGAGATTGATGTTGCTATGACTTTGCCATGCTTAATGCTTGTCACTTTGGGCCCAGGTGCCATGATTTCAGATGTGAACCGTTTATGTTATCACCATTATATCCATGTTCTAGATCCGCTCTTGCAAGTTATAGTCACCTACTACATGTTATGATCCGGCAACCCCGGAGTGACAATAGTCGGGACCACTCCCGGTGATGACCGTAGTTTGAGGAGTTCATGTATTCACTGTGTGCTAATGCTTTGTTCCGGTTCTCTATTAAAAGGAGGCCTTAATATCCCTTAGTTTCCAATTGGACCCCGCTGCCACGGGAGGGTAGGACAAACGATGTCATGCAAGTTTTTCCATAAGCATGTATGACTATTTACGGAATACATGCCTACATTATATTTATGAACTGGAGCTAGTGACGTATCGCCCTAGGTTAGGACTGTGACATGATGAATATCATCCAACAAATTACCGATCCAATGCCTACGAATTTATCTTATTTTGTTCTTGCTAAGTTACTATTGCTATCGTTAATGTTGCACTTGCTACAAAATCACTGCTATCACTGTTACTCTTACTGTTGTCACTATTATCAAAACTATCATACTAATTTTCTACTGATCACCTTGCAGCAGATAATTAATCTCTAGGTGTGGTTGAATTGACAACTCAGCTGCTAATACTTACAAATATTCTTTGGCTCCCCTTGTGTCGAATTTATAAATTTGGGTTGAATACTCTACCCTCAAAATATGTTGCAATCCCTGGTACGACTCTGTCGTATCAATAATTTTTTATTGTTTTGTGCCAATATTATACAACTTTCACATATTTTTGGCAACTTTTTATATGATTTATTGGACTAACCTATTGATCCAGTGCCCAGTGCCAGTTCCTGTTTTTTGTATCGCAGAAAATCCATATCAAACGAAGTCCAAATGCAATAAAATTTTACGAAGAACTATTTTGGAATATATGTGATTTTTGGGAGTTGGAATCACCGCAAACGGAGGCCCACATAGCCCACAAGACACCAGGGCGTGCCTGAGGCCCTGGCGCGTGGTGGTGGGTTGTTCTCCTCCAACGTCGGTTGGAGCTCTACTTCGGGCGCAAGGAGGCTTATATCCGGAAAAAAAATCGTGTTAAAATCTCAGCGCAATCGAAGTTACGGATCTCCCAGAATATAAGAAGCGGTTTTCGGCCAGATCACAGGAGCGCGAAACAAAAGAGAACAGAGAGGGAGATCCAATCTTGGAGGGGCTCCCGCCCCTCCACCGCCATGGAGACCAAGGACCATAGGGGGAACTCTCCTCCCATCTAGGGGGAGGCCAAGGAAGAAGAAGGAGGAGGGGGGCTCTCTCCCCCTCGCTTCCGGTGGCGCCGGAGTGCCACCGGGGCAACGATCGGGACGGCGATCTACATCAACAATCTTGCTACCGTCAACACCAACTTTCTCCCCCACTATGCAGCGGTGTAACACCTCTTCTCCCCGCTGTAATCTCTACTTAAGCATGGTTCTCAACTCCATATATTATTTCCCAATGATCTATGGTTATCCTATGATGTTTGAGTAGATCCGTTTTGTCCTGTGGGTTAACCGTGATCTTGGTTGGTATGATTGTATATTTTATTTATGGTGCTGTCCTACAGTGCCCTCCGTTCTCACGCAAACGTGAGGGGCCCCCGCTGTAGGGTGTTGCAATATGTTGATGGTTCGCTTATGGTGGGTTGCAAGAGTGACCGAAGCTTAAACCCGAGTAAGTGGGGTATGACATATGGGAGTAAAGAGGACTTGATACTTAATGCTATGGTCGGGTTTCACGACCTTAATGATCTTTAGTAGTTGTGGATGCTTGCTAGGGGTCCAATCATAAGTGCATATGATCCAAGTAGAGAAAGTATGTTAGCTCATGCCTCTCCCTCATATAAAATTACGGGAATGATTACCGTTACTTGTTATCGATTGCCTAGGGACAAATTGAAGGAAATATGCCCTAGAGGCAATAATAAAGTTATTATTTATTTCCTTATATCATGATAAATGTTTATTATTCATGCTAGAATTGTATTAACCGGAAACATAATACTTGTGTGAATACATAGACAAATAGAATGTCACTAGTATGCCTCTACTTGACTAGCTCGTTGATCAAAGATGGTTATGTTTCCTAGCCATTGACATGAGTTGTCATTTGATTAATGGGATCACATCATTAGAAGAATGATGTGATTGACTTGACCCATTCCGTTAGCTCAGCACACGATCGTTTAGTATTCTACTATTGCTTTCTTCATGACTTATACATGTTGCTATGACTATGAGATTATGCAACTCCCATTTACCGGAGGAACACTTTGTGTGCTACCAAACGTCACAACGTAACTGGGTGATTATAAAGGTGCTCTACAGGTGTCTCCGAAGGTACTTGTTGGGTTGGCGTATTTCGAGATTAGGATTTGTCACTCCGATTGTCGGAGAGGTATCTCTGGGCCCACTCGGTAATGCACATCACTATAAGCCTTGCAAGCATTGTAACTAATGAGTTAGTTGCGGGATGATGTATTACGGAACGAGTAAAGAGACTTGCTGGTAACGAGATTGAACTAGGTATTGAGATACCGACGATCGAATCTCGGGCAAGTAACATACCGATGACAAAGGGAACAACGTATGTAGTTATGCGGTCTGACCGATAAAGATCTTCGTAGAATATGTGGGAGCCAATATGAGCATCTAGGTTCCGCTATTGGTTATTGACCGGAGACGTGTCTCGGTCATGTCTACATAGTTCTCGAACCCGTAGGGTCCGCACGCTTAAAGTTTGATGATGGTTATATTATGAGTTTATGTGTTTTGATGTACCGAAGGTTGTTTGGAGTCCCGGATGTGATCTCGGACATGACGAGGAGTCTCGAAACGGTCGAGACGTAAAGATCGATATATTGGACGACTATGTTTGGACACCGGAAAAGTTCCGGAAGGTTTCGGACATTTATCGGAGTACCGTGGGTTACCGGAACCCCGCCGGAAACTAATGGGCCTTGTTGGGCCCTAGTGGAGAGAGAGAGGGGACGGCCAGGGCAAGAGGCGCGCCCCCTCCCCTTGAGTCCGAATAGGACAAGGAAGGGGGGGGCGCCCCCCTTGCCTTTCCCCTCTCCCGCTCCTTCCTTCCCCCTCCTTCTTGGACTAGGAAAGGGAGGGGCAAACCTACTTGGAGTAGGTTTCCCCCTCCTAGGGCGCGCCACCCACCTTGGCCGGCCCTCTCCTCCTCCCCCTTTATATACGGAGGAGGGGGGCACCCCATAGAGACAACAATTGATCTCTTGATCTCTTAGCCGTGTGCGGTGCCCCCCTCCATCATAATCCAGCTCGATAATATCGTAGTGGTGCTTAGGCCAAGCCCTGCGTCGGTAGAACATGATCATCGTCACCACGCCGTCGTGCTGACGGAACTCTCCCTTAAAGCTCGGCTGGATCGGAGTTCACGGGACTTCATCAAGCTGAACGTGTGCTGAACTCGGAGGTGCCGTGCGTTCGGTACTTGATTGGTCGGATCGTGAAGACGTACGACTACATCAACCGCGTTGTGCTAACGCTTCCGCTTTCGGTCTAAGAGGGTACGTGGACAACACTCTCCCCTCTTGTTGCTATGCATCACCATGATCTTGCGTGTGCGTAGGAATTTTTTTGAAATTACTACGTTCCCCAACAGTGGTATCAGAGCCAGGTTTTATGCGTAGATGTTATATGCACGAGTAGAACACAAGTGAGTTGTGGGCGATACAAGTCATACTACTTACTAGCATGTCATACTTTGGTTCGGTGCTATTGTTGGATGAAGCGGCCCGGACCGACATTACGCGTACGCTTACGCGAGACTGGTTCTACCGACGTGCTTTGCACACAGGTGGCTAGCGGGTGTCAGTTTCTCCAACTTTAGTTGAACCGAGTGTGGCTATGCCCGGTCCTTGAGAAGGTTAAAACAACACTAACTTGACGAACTATCGTTGTGGTTTTGATGCGTAGGTAAGAACGGTTCTTGCTCAGCCCGTAGCAGCCACGTAAAACTTGCAACAACAAAGCAGAGGACGTCTAACTTGTTTTTGCAGGGCATGTTGTGATGTGATATGGTCAAGACGTGATGCTATATTTTATTGTATGAGATGATCATGTTTTGTAACCGAGTTATCGGCAACCGGCAGGAGCCATATGGTTGTCGCTTTATTGTATGCAATGCAATCGCCCTGTAATGCTTTACTTTATCACTAAGCGGTAGCGATAGTCGTAGAAGCATAAGTTGGCGAGACGACAATGATGCTACGATGGAGATCAAGGTGTCGCGCCGATGACAATGGTGATCATGACGGTGCTTCGAAGATGGAGATCACAGGCACAAGATGTGTGACGCCCCTGATTTGACCGTACACTAATCATGCACGCAAATGTGTACGATCAAGATCAGGGACTCACGGGAAGATATCACAACACAACTCTAAAACATAAATAAGTCATACAAGCATCATAATACAAGCCAGGGGCCTCGAGGGCTCGAATACAAGTGCTCGATCATAGACGAGTCAGCGGAAGCAACAATATCTGAGTACAGACATAAGTTAAACAAGTTTGCCTTAAGAAGGCTAGCACAAACTGGGATACAGATCGAATGAGGCGCAGGCCTCCTGCCTGGGATCCTCCTAACTACTCCTGGTCGTCGTCAGCGGCCTGCACGTAGTAGTAGGCACCTCCAGTGTCGTAGGTGTCGTCGTCGACGGTGGCGTCTGGCTCCTGGACTCCAACATCTGGTTGCGACAACCAGAAAGATAGGAAAGGGGGAAAGAGGGAGAGAAGCAACCGTGAGTACTCATCCAAAGTACTCGCAAGCAAGGAGCTATACTACATATGCATGGGTATATGTGTAAAGGGACATATCAGTGGACTGAACTGCAGAATGCCAGAATAAAAGGGGGATAGCTAGTCCTGTCGAAGACTACGCTTCTGGTCATCTCCATCTTGCAGCATGTAGAAGAGAGTAGATTGAAGTCCTCCAAGTAGCATCGCATAGCATAATCCTACCGGGCGATCCCCTCCTTGTCGCCCTGTTAGAGAGCGATCACCGGGTTGTATCTGGCACTTGGAAGGGGTGTATTTTATTCAGTATCTAGTTCTAGTTGTCATAAGGTCACGGTACAACTCCGGGTCGTCCTTTTACCGAGGGACACGGCTATTCGAATAGATAAACTTCCTTGCAGGGGTGCACCACATAACCCAACACGCTCGATCCCATTTGGCCGGACACACTTTTCTGGGTCATGCCCGGCCTCGTAAGATCAACACGTCGCAGCCCCAGCTAGGCTCAACAGAGAGGTCAGCACGCCGGTCTAAACCTATGCGCGCAGGGGTCTGGGCCCATCGCCCTATGCACACCTGCACGTTGCGTACGCGGCCGGAAGCAGACCTAGCCCCCTTAATACAAGCGCGAGCTTACGGTCCAATGCGGCGCGCGCCACTCAGTCGCTGACGTCAAAAGAGCTTCGGCTGATACCACGACGTCGGGATACCCATAACTACTCCCACGTAGATGGTTAGTGCGTATAGACCAAATGGCCAGACTCAGATCAAATACCAAGATCTCGTTAAGCGTGTTAAGTAACCGCGAACGCCGACCAGGGCCAGGCCCACCTCTCACCTAGGCAGTCTCAACCTGCCCTGTCGCTCCGCCACAAAGATCCACTCGCGGGTACTCCTACGAGCCGACCCGACTTTAGTCATCTCATGTGTCATGTATATAGTATATAAGTATATACCCGTGATCACCGCCCAGGTGATCACGGCCCGATAGTATAGCACAGCAGACGGACAAGAATGTAGGGCCACTGATGGAAAACTAGCATCCTATACTAAGCATGTAGGATTGTAGGTAAAGGTAACAACAGTAGTAGCAAGGATAGGCTATGCATCAGGATAGGATATCGAAAGCAGTAACATGCTACACTACTCTAATGCAAGCAAAATAGAGAAGAGTAGGCGATATCTGGTGATCAAGGGGGGGGGCTTGCCTGGTTGCTCTGGCAAGTAGGAGGGGTCGTCAACTCCGTAGTCGAACTGGGCAGCAGCAGTGTCGGTCTCGTAGTCTACCGGAGAGAAGAGGGGGAAGAAACAGTAAATACAATGCAAACATAAGCATGACGATGCGTGACATGACAATGAGCGGTGCTAGGTGTGTCCTAATGCGACAGTAGGTGGTACCGGAGAAGGGGGGGCACATCCGGGAAGTATTCCCGATGTTTCGCGTTTTCGGACAGACGGACCGGAGGGGGAAAGTTGCTAGTTCGATAGGTTAGGGAGGTGTGGTGGACGAACGGACTGCGTATTCGGATTCGTCTCGTCGTTCTGAGCAACTTTCATATAGAAAACATTTTCATCCTAGTTACGGTTTAAAAGATATGAATTTTCAAAGTTTATTTGAATTTCTGGAATTATTTGAATTAAGCAAAAATGAATTATGACGTCAGCATGAGGCAATGCTGACGTCAGTAGGTCAACAGAGCGGCTGACCAGGTCAAACTGACCACTGGGCCCCATCTGTCATAGACAGTGGGCTAATCAGAAGATTAAACTAATTAATTTTTAGTTAATTAACTACTGGGCCCACCTGTGAGTGAGTGATTAGATTAATTAATTAGTTTTAATTATAAAAACATTTTTCTTTTCTCCTTTTTTTTAATTTTGCGGCGGGGCCCGCATGTCAGTGGCTGGGCCTGCCCAGTCAGCAGTTGACTGGGTCAACCCAGTCAACTGGGACCCACGGGGCCCACTGGCAGTGGCCCTGGGGCGGCCCTAGGCCGGCCACGTCGGCGGCCGGCGCCGGAGCAACTCCGGCGACCAAAACAGCGGCGGCCCCTCGCCGGAGTTGGCCGGAATCGCGCTACGGGGCTCGGGGAGGAGCGGGGCTAGGCCCATTCGAAAGGGCTCACAGCGCCGCATCCAGGGGTGGCCGGGGCTTCGCCGGACTTGGCCGGAATCGGCGCCGGTGAGCGGCGGAGGCGGCGGCGCGCACGGGTGCCCGACGGAAACGAGGCTACGGCGGGCTATCGAGCAAGCGGAGGGGCTGGGGGGCATCTACGCGAGGTGGGGAGTGCAACGGGCTTGAGCCCGTGACCAACAGGTCACCGGAGCCTCGCCGGCGGCGAGCTCCGCGGCGCGGCGTTCGGGCGCGCGTGGGGAAGCCGCTAGGGGGCGCGCGAGAGAGAAAGGACAGGGGAGGAGGGGGAGAGGCTCACCGCGCGGCACACAGAGGCCGGTGAGGGGCTTAGGAGCAGCAGATCGGCGCCGGGGAAGAAGGGGGTCGCCGGCGTCCGAAGTTGAAGGCGAGCTCGGGGAGGTCGTTGCAGGGGCTCCGGTCTCCAACGGGCTGCACCAGCCGAAGCAGCGGACGACGGCGGTCCTTGGAGACAACGTGGGGCGGCGAGGTGGGCACGGTGGCCGTGTGAACGACGGTGAACGGCGGCGACCGCGTCGGGCGTGGGGAAGGAAGGAGTGGCGCGGATCTGGAGGGGAGAAGAGAGAGGCGCAGGGGCCGAGAGGAGAGCGGGGGCGAGTGGGAGAGAGGCCCAAGGAGGCGGGGGGGAGCTGGCGTCCTTATCCTCCCCGTCGCCGGCGAGGGGGTGCGGCGGGGACTGCCCCTGTTCCGACCCCGGTCGGGGGAACAGGGAAGGGGGCGAGCGGGAGAGGTGGGCTGGGCCGGGGGTCGGCCCAGTCGGGCCAGGGGTCCAGCGGGGGGAAGGGCCTTCTCTTTTTTTTCTTTGCCTGTTCTGTTTTCTGTTGTATTTTCTTTTTATTTATTTATTTTCTTTTCTGTTTTATTTCATTTAAAAGTATTTAGGTATTTTATAAAAATGTGTTTTCTCCACCATAATTATCAGTGCAATTTCTGGCATGGCCCGAACATTTTTGTTTAAATTTTTGAAAACTTTTATTTTCCACTTTAAATTTAATTGAAGTTTGAATTAGGAGTTTGAAAAGAAATGTGTTCCAAATGTGATCAAGCCCTGTTTAGCAACATGATTAGCTTAATCACAGAGGGTTACTGTAGCATGATCCTCAGGGTGTTACAAATCTCCTCCACTACAAGAAATCTCGTCCCGAGATTTAGGAGGTAGAAGGAAACAGTGCGGGGTATTCTTCGCGCAGACGATCCTCTCGTTCCCAAGTGGCCTCATCTTCAGAATGGTGCGACCACTGGACTTTGAGAAACTTGATCGCCTTCTGACGCGTGCTGCGTTCAGCTTGGTCGAGAATACGGACCGGATGCTCCTTATAGGAGAGGTCTTGCTGCAATTCGAGCACTTCATGATCCACAGCTCGGATTGGATCCTTGAAGCAACAGCGGAGCTGTGACACATGGAACACATCGTGAACCTGAGAAAGGTTCGGCGGTAGCTCCAGTTGGTATGCCACTTTTCCACGCCTTTCAAGAATAGTGAATGGGCCAATATAGCGAGGAGCTAGTTTGCCCTTGATCCTGAAGCGGTGAGCACCCTTCATAGGTGTGACTCGAAGATAAGCCTTTTCGCCAGGTTGATAGACCATGTCTTTATGATGACGGTCATACTGACTCTTCTGACGTGACTGAGCAGTCTTGAGATTCTCACGAATAATGCGGACTTGTTCTTCGGCATCTTGGATAATATCCGGACCGAAGAGTGGACGTTCCCCAGTTTCTGACCAGTTCAGAGGGGTTCGGCACTTTCGTCCATACAACACTTCGAAGGGGGCCATCTTCAGACTAGCTTGATAGCTATTATTATAAGAGAACTCAGCATACGGGAGAGATTCCTCCCATTTCTTGCCGAAGGAAATAACACAAGCTCGAAGCATATCTTCGAGGACTTGGTTGACGCGTTCAACTTGCCCTTGCGATTGAGGATGAAACGCAGTACTGAATGACAGATGAGTTCCCATAGCTTCTTGGAAACTTGCCCAGAATCTTGAAGTGAATAAGCTGCCACGGTCTGAGCTGATAACCAATGGAATACCGTGGAGTGAAACAATCCTGGACATATAGAGCGTTGCCAACTGGCTAGCAGTGATCGTTTCTTTGACTGCCAGGAAATGTGCAACTTTGGAAAGCCGGTCAATGACGACAAGAATAGCATCATTACCTTTCTGTGATTTGGGAAATCCAGTGACGAAGTCCATCTCAACATGGTCCCATTTCCATTCAGGAATAGAGATAGGTTGCAGAGTTCCAGCAGGCCTTTGATGTTCTGCTTTGATACGACGGCAAACGTCACACTCAGCAACATAACGAGCAATGGCTTGCTTCATATTAGACCACCAGAATCTCTGACGGATGTCTTGGTACATCTTTGTACTACCAGGATGGATACACAGAGGCGTATCATGAGCTTCTTTCATAACTTCCTGTGTCATATCTAGGTTTTTCTCTGCACATGGCACCACTAGGCGGCCCTTGAAGTATAAGGTGCCATCTTCAGCAATAGTGAAGAATGAGGGCTTTCCTTCTGCGAGGTAGCGCTTAATCTTGTGGGCTTCAGAGTCATACTTCTGTAGCCTTTTGATGCTGTCCTCGAGATCTGGTTTAGCAACTAGGGTATTGAGGGAACCCTGGGTAACAACATGGAGGTTCACCTTGCCAAACTCCTTAGGAGGGGGAGCGAGTGCACCCGGAGGAACAATATGGAGGTTCAGCTTCCTGAATTCTTCAACAAGTGAGGGCTGAACTTTATGAACCTGGAGGTGGTTGCAGTAAGACTTGTGGCTCAAGGCATCAGCCATTACATTAGCCTTGCCTGGCGTATAGGAAATACCCAAGTCAAAGTCTGCAACAAGCTCCATCCATCTCTGCTGACGGAGGTTCAGATCTGGCTGAGTAAACAGATACTTCAGGCTTTGGTGGTCAGTGAAGATCTCGCAACGATTACCGAGAAGGTAATGTCGCCACTGCTTCAGCGCATGAATGACAGCAGCAAGTTCGAGGTCCTGAACTGGGTAGTTCTCTTCGTGAGGGCGCAATTGTCGAGAGGCATAAGCAATCACTTTGCGGTCTTGCATTAGGACACAGCCTAATCCTTGACGGGAAGCGTCGCAGTAAATGACAAAGTCCTTCTTAGTATCAGGTGGAGCTAGAACTGGAGCAGAAGTCAACTTGTCTTTGAGTGCCTGGAAACTTTCCTGACACTTGTCTGTCCATTGGAACTTGACACCCTTATGCAATAGGTTAGTCAGAGGCCTGGCGATCTTAGAGAAGTTCTCGACGAATCGACGGCAATAGCTGGCGAGACCGAGAAAACTTCTGACTTGCTTAACGTTCTTGGGAGGAGTCCAATCAAGAATAGCCTGAACTCGCTCGGGGTTGACGGCAATACCATCCTTAGAGATGACATGCCCAAGATAGGTTACTTCCGGTAGCCAGAATTCACATTTGGAGAACTTGGCATATAGTTGATGTTCTCGTAGCTTTTCCAGCACAAGTCGAAGATGTTCAGCATGTTCTTCTTCGTTCTTGGAGAATACCAGGATATCATCCAGATAAACCACGACGAACTTGTCGAGGTAATCCATGAATATATAGTTCATCAGACGAGAGAAGGTGGCTGGAGCATTGGTTAAACCGAAAGACATGACGGTGTACTCGTATGAACCATAGCGAGTCACGAAGGCGGTCTTTGGGATATCCTCTTCGCGAACACGGATCTGATGGTAGCCCAACCTCAAGTCGAGCTTAGAGAACACTGACGAACCCGCCAGTTGATCATACAGATCATTGATCCGAGGAAGAGGGTATTTATTCTGAATGGTAGCTTGGTTTATAGGACGGTAGTCTTGAACCAATCGGTTAGTCCATCCTTCTTCTTGACAAAGAGAGAAGGTGCTCCCCAAGGGGAGCAACTTGGGCGAATGAATCCTTTGCGAAGAGATTTGTCGATTTCCTCCTTAAGCTCAAGGAGTTCATGCGGCGGCATTTTGTAGGGTCACTTGGCTATAGGAGTGGTGCCTGGTTTCAAGTCGATGATGAATTCGACAGCTCTAGCAGGGGGAATCCCTGGAAGTTCTTCAGGGAAGACGTCGAGGAATTCACGCACGACGGGGATGTTTTCAATGCCCTCGAGTGGTGTAGCGTTCAATGCATTCAATGCATAGAGCCTTGCCTCGGCATTTTGCACCAGATGAGCTTGGTAAGCAATTATTTCATCTGAAGGGTGTAGCAGATGGACGGTCTTAGTGGCGCAAACTATAGAAGCAGTATGCGTTTTCAACCAATCCATACCCAAAATGAGGTCGATGTTAGACGACTTCAGGATAATGGGAGAGGCATAGAATTCCAGCCCTTCGATTTCCACGGGGACATCGATGCCAACCAAGGAGGTTTGACACTGTCCCACGGGGGTTTTGACCAATACAGACGTGTTCATCTCCTCACATTTAACGTCGTGCTTGTATGCAAAATCTTCTGACATGAATGAATGCGATGCACCTGTATCAAATAAAACGGATGCTGGTACTGAATTTACGAGGAGTGTACCCATCACAGTAGCAGGCTGGTCTTGAGCTTCGTTGAGATCAACGTGGTTGGCATGAGCACGACCATAAGACTTAGCATTGTTGTTGCGGGGCTGATTGTTACCACGGCCAGTTGCTGGGAGGGCAAGTTGATTCTGATTCTGATGGCAGTCCCTGGCACGGTGACCTGGTTGTCCACACTTGTAGCACAGACCATTATTGGGAGTGGGAACAGGAGCTTGGGCTGGTGGAGCTGGAAGTCTTGACTGCCTAGAGGGTGGTGGAGGCAGACGAGGTGCAGCATAGGTCTGTCTTGGGGCAGATGCATTTGGACGGTACATGCTGTTCGGGATCCATATCTTACGCTTCTGTGCGGGCGAGCCCAAAGATGAGCCCGTGTCACGGTTGCGTCTGTGAGAGCTCTGGTATTCCTGCAGACCTGTTTCGACATTGATGGCCTTGTTCACCAAGGTGGCGAAATCAGCAAAGTCATGCACTAGAAGTGCGAGCTTGATGTCAGCTTGAAGGCCATCACGGAACTTCTCCTGTCTGCGTGCATCAGTTGCAATGTCTTCTTCAGCATAGCGGGACAAGTCCAGAAACTCCCGCTGATAAGCTTCGACAGTTTTGTTGCCTTGGGTGAGGTTGCGGAACTCACGCTTCTTCCGGTCCATGACTCCTTGAGGAATGAAGCGGGCACGGAAAGCAGCTTGGAAGTCTGGCCAGGTGATGATTGTTCCAGCTGGCAGAGTACGCCTGTGGCTGTCCCACCATTGAGCTGCGGGTCCCTTCAAGAAGAAGGAAGCAAAGGTGACATAGCTGGCAGGGGCTACATCAGCAGACTCCATCTCATAGGTGATGTCACGGAGCCAGTCATCAGCATCCAGAGGCTGAGTTGAGCTGCGGTAGATGGTTAGGTTGAGGCGTATGAAATCTTGAAGAGTCACTTGAGCTGGCTGCTGGTTCATATTGGGGCGAGGAAACTGAGCCATCATATTTTCCATGAACTGGCGGTTCAGTTCAAACTGTTGGATCATACCAGCCATGTACTCAGGTGGTGGTGGGGCATCGCCACCACGACCACGACCACCTGGTCTAACCATCCTGCTAATATATAACAGGGGGTAGTTCAGCACTGAGAAATATTTGCAAAGACAAGAATCATTCATGAGGAAACATGCATAACGAAAGGAGCACGATAGCTACTACATAGTAGTCAGCATAACTTACAAAAGGGGTCATGCATAGAGTTCAGTACATAGACTAAAACATCATAGGCGGCACACAGGCTCGCGGCGACTGCAACTAATACTACAAGCAAGCCTACATCAGTCCCAAGAGGTACCGTGGAGGTAATCGTAGCCCGACAGCTGGTAGTGAGGCAACGGATAGCCCTCGACGTCAGCAGACTGGGGGCCGCGGATACTCAGGTGTAGAGCCCGACGCTCAGGTGGCAGAAGAGGACCAAGTGCGGGAGAGTAGCCTCCCACCTCTGGCCAACCGACACCGTGGGGCATCACGGTCCTGGCTGGGTAGATCGCAGTACGTGGTACCTGTCCAGACCGGACAAAGGGGTGCAGCAGCGTCAGAGCTCGGTAAAGGTGCTGACGGGTGGTGTACATCTCGTGGCGAAGAGCTCGGTTAGCTCGATCCAGCCCATCAGCATGCAGAACCAGGTGCTGATGGTAGAAGGGCTCTCGGGTGACAGTGGAGTAGGCAGCAGTATAGTATCCCTCCGCACCAACATCAGATGCGATAGCAATGTATCCATCGTGGATAGCCATATCGATGGTCACACCAACACCATGTGCGGTGTGCAGCACAGTAGTGGAGTCATACTCCCGCGAGTAGAGGTGGACGATGGCGCGGTACTGCTCCTGGTTAAAGTCCTGGTACTCCTCGTAGATGGTGTACTCAGGGTGCCAGCGATAACCCAGATAGGTCATCATCTCAGCTAGCACCGCAGGTGATCCCGAGGCACCAATGGCCATCGTGTGGCGAACGACCTGCCTCGTGGGTTCCATCTGAAAGCAAAGACGTTTCAAAGGAGTCAAATGACAGTGTGTGAATTGTTCAAAATACTACTCTAAGAAACAACTATGGCTTATCCAACTTTGGGGTGAATGTGGTCACGGGATCCTAGTGTTAGAGGTAGTAAATTCGTTTAACCCGAGTAGAAGAGAGTTCAGAGTCCCAGAGTAAAGGTCGAGGAGTAAAAGATACTAGTACCACCCAATGGCGACGTGGGCCCATAAGACACACCGCCATGTTAGTAAAAGTTTTGTAATGTCTAGACTCGACTTCGGCCAAGGAGTGTGGAAAGGGGGATTCCTACAGGCAGTCGGCTCTGATACCAACTTGTGACGCCCCCGATTTGACCGTACACTAATCATGCACGCAAATGTGTACGATCAAGATCAGGGACTCACGGGAAGATATCACAACACAACTCTAAAACATAAATAAGTCATACAAGCATCATATACAAGCCAGGGGCCTCGAGGGCTCGAATACAAGTGCTCGATCATAGACGAGTCAGCGGAAGCAACAATATCTGAGTACAGACATAAGTTAAACAAGTTTGCCTTAAGAAGGCTAGCACAAACTGGGATACAGATCGAACGAGGCGCAGGCCTCCTGCCTGGGATCCTCCTAACTACTCCTGGTCGTCGTCAGCGGCCTGCACGTAGTAGTAGGCACCTCCAGTGTCGTAGGTGTCGTCGTCGACGGTGGCGTCTGGCTCCTGGACTCCAACATCTGGTTGCGACAACCAGAAAGATAGGAAAGGGGGAAAGAGGGAGAGAAGCAACCGTGAGTACTCATCCAAAGTACTCGCAAGCAAGGAGCTATACTACATATGCATGGGTATATGTGTAAAGGGACATATCAGTGGACTGAACTGCAGAATGCCAGAATAAAAGGGGGATAGCTAGTCCTATCGAAGACTACGCTTCTGGTCATCTCCATCTTGCAGCATGTAGAAGAGAGTAGATTGAAGTCCTCCAAGTAGCATCGCATAGCATAATCCTACCGGGCGATCCCCTCCTCGTCGCCCTGTTAGAGAGCGATCACCGGGTTGTATCTGGCACTTGGAAGGGGTGTATTTTATTCAGTATCCAGTTCTAGTTGTCATAAGGTCACGGTACAACTCCGGGTCGTCCTTTTACCGAGGGACACGGCTATTCGAATAGATAAACTTCCTTGCAGGGGTGCACCACATAACCCAACACGCTCGATCCCATTTGGCCGGACACACTTTTCTGGGTCATGCCCGGCCTCGTAAGATCAACACGTCGCAGCCCCACCTAGGCTCAACAGAGAGGTCAGCACGCCGGTCTAAACCTATGCGCGCAGGGGTCTGGGCCCATCGCCCTATGCACACCTGCACGTTGTGTACGCGGCCGGAAGCAGACCTAGCCCCCTTAATACAAGCGCGAGCTTACGGTCCAATGCGGCGCGCGCCACTCAGTCGCTGACGTCAAAAGAGCTTCGGCTGATACCACGACGTCGGGATACCCATAACTACTCCCACGTAGATGGTTAGTGCGTATAGACCAAATGGCCAGACTCAGATCAAATACCAAGATCTCGTTAAGCGTGTTAAGTAACCGCGAACGCCGACCAGGGCCAGGCCCACCTCTCACCTAGGCAGTCTCAACCTGCCCTGTCGCTCCGCCACAAAGATCCACTCGCGGGTACTCCTACGAGCCGACCCGACTTTAGTCATCTCATGTGTCATGTATATAGTATATAAGTATATACCCGTGATCACCGCCCAGGTGATCACGGCCCGATAGTATAGCACAGCAGACGGACAAGAATGTAGGGCCACTGATGGAAAACTAGCATCCTATACTAAGCATGTAGGATTGCAGGTAAAGGTAACAACAGTAGTAGCAAGGATAGGCTATGCATCAGGATAGGATATCGAAAGCAGTAACATGCTACACTACTCTAATGCAAGCAAAATAGAGAAGAGTAGGCAATATCTGGTGATCAAGGGGGGGCTTGCCTGGTTGCTCTGGCAAGTAGGAGGGGTCGTCAACTCCGTAGTCGAACTGGGCAGCAGCAGTGTCGGTCTCGTAGTCTACCGGAGAGAAGAGGGGGAAGAAACAGTAAATACAATGCAAACATAAGCATGACGATGCGTGACATGACAATGAGCGGTGCTAGGTGTGTCCTAATGCGACAGTAGGTGGTACCGGAGAAGGGGGGAACATCCGGGAAGTATTCCCGATGTTTCACGTTTTCGGACAGACAAACCGGAGGGGGAAAGTTGCTAGTTCGATAGGTTAGGGAGGTGTGGTGGACGAACGGACTGCGTATTCGGATTCGTCTCGTCGTTCTGAGCAACTTTCATATAGAAAACATTTTCATCCGAGTTACGGTTTAAAAGATATGAATTTTCAAAGTTTATTTGAATTTCTGGAATTATTTGAATTAAGCAAAAATGAATTATGACGTCAGCATGAGGCAATGCTGACGTCAGCAGGTCAACAGAGCGGCTGACCAGGTCAAACTGACCAGTGGGCCCCATCTGTCATAGACAGTGGGCTAATCAGAAGATTAAACTAATTAATTTTTAGTTAATTAACTACTGGGCCCACCTGTGAGTGAGTGATTAGATTAATTAATTAGTTTTAATTATAAAAACATTTTTCTTTTCTCCTTTTTTTTAATTTTGCGGCGGGGCCCGCATGTCAGTGGCTGGGCTGCCCAGTCAGCAGTTGACTGGGTCAACCCAGTCAACTGGGACCCACGGGGCCCACTGGCAGTGGCCCTGGGGCGGCCCCAGGCCGGCCACGTCGGCGGCCGGCGCCGGAGCAACTCCGGTGACCAAAACAGCGGCGGCCCCTCGCCGGAGTTGGCCGGAATCGCGCTACGGGGCTCGGGGAGGAGCGGGGCTAGGCCCATTCGAAAGGGCTCGCAGCGCCGCATCCAGGGGTGGCCGGGGCTTCGCCGGACTTGGCCGGAATCGGCGCCGGCGAGCGGCGGAGGCGGCGGCGCGCACGGGTGCCCGACGGAAACGAGGCTACGGCGGGCTATCGAGCAAGCGGAGGGGCTGGGGGGCATCTACGCGAGGTGGGGAGTGCAACGGGCTTGAGCCCGTGACCAACAGGTCACCGGAGCCTCGCCGGCGGCGAGCTCCGCGGCGCGGCGTTCGGGCGCGCGTGGGGAAGCCGCTAGGGGGCGCGCGAGAGAGAAAGGACAGGGGAGGAGGGGGAGAGGCTCACCGCGCGGCACACGGAGGCCGGTGAGGGGCTTAGGAGCAGCAGATCGGCGCCGGGGAAGAAGGGGGTCGCCGGCGTCCGAAGTTGAAGGCGAGCTCGGGGAGGTCGTTGCAGGGGCTCCGGTCTCCAACGGGCTGCACCAGCCGAAGCAGCGGACGACGGCGGTCCTTGGAGACAACGTGGGGCGGCGAGGTGGGCACGGTGGCCGTGTGAACGACGGTGAACGGCGGCGACCGCGTCGGGCGTGGGGAAGGAAGGAGTGGCGCGGATCTGGGGGGGAGAAGAGAGAGGCGCAGGGGCCGAGAGGAGAGCAGGGGCGAGTGGGAGAGAGGCCCGAGGAGGCGGGGGGGAGCTGGCGTCCTTATCCTCCCCGTCGCCGACGAGGGGGTGCGGCGGGGACTGCCCCTGTTCCGACCCCGGTCGGGGGAACAGGGAAGGGGGCGAGCGGGAGAGGTGGGCTGGGCCGGGGGTCGGCCCAGTCGGGCCAGGGGTCCAGCGGGGGGGAAGGGCCTTCTCTTTTTTTTCTTTGCCTGTTCTATTTTCTGTTGTATTTTCTTTTTATTTATTTATTTTCTTTTCTGTTTTATTTCATTTAAAAGTATTTAGGTATTTTATAAAAATGTGTTTTCTCCACCATAATTATCAGTGCAATTTCTGGCATGGCCCGAACATTTTTGTTTAAATTTTTGAAAACTTTTATTTTCCACTTTAAATTTAATTGAAGTTTGAATTAGGAGTTTGAAAAGAAATGTGTTCCAAATGTGATCAAGCCCTGTTTAGCAACATGATTAGCTTAATCACAGAGGGTTACTGTAGCATGATCCTCAGGGTGTTACAAGATGATGATGGCCATATCATATCACTTTTATTGATTGCATGTGATGTTTATCTTTTATGCATCTTATCTTGCTTTGATTGACGGTAGCATTATAAGATGATCTCTCACTAAATTATCAAGGTATAAGTGTTCTCCCTGAGTATGCATCGTTGTGAAAGTTCTTCGTGCTGAGACACCACGTGATGATCGGGTGTGATAGGCTCTACGTTCAAATACAACGAGTGCAAAACAGTTGCACACGCGGAATACTCAGGTTAAACTTGACGAGCCTAGCATATGCAGATATGGCCTCGGAGCACTGAGACCGAAAGGTCGAGCGTGAATCATATAGTAGATATGATCAACATAGTGATGTTCACCATTGAAACTACTCCATCTCACGTGATGATCGGACATGGTTTAGTTGATTTGGATCACGTGATCACTTAGAGGATTAGAGGGATGTCTATCTAAGTGGGAGTTCTTAAGTAATATGATTAATTGAACTTAAATTTATCATGAACTTAGTACCTGATAGTATTTTGCTTGTCTATGTTGATTGTAGATAGATGGCCCGTGCTGTTGTTCCGTTGAATTTTAATGCGTTCCTTGAGAAAGCAAAGTTGAAAGATGATGGTAGCAATTACACGGACTGGGTCCATAACTTGAGGATTATCCTCATTGCGGCACAGAAGAATTACGTCCTGGAAGCACCGCTAGGTGCCAGACCTGCTGCAGGAGCAACACCAGATGTTATGAACGTCTGGCAGAGCAAAGCTGATGACTACTCGATAGTTCAGTGTGCCATGCTTTACGGCTTAGAACCGGGACTTCAACAACGTTTTGAACGTCATGGAGCATATGAGATGTTCCAGGAGTTGAAGTTAATATTTCAAGCAAATGCCCGGATTGAGAGATATGAAGTCTCCAATAAGTTCTACAGCTGTAAGATGGAGGAGAATAGTTCTGTCAGTGAGCATATACTCAGAATGTCTGGGTATAACAATCACTTGATTCAACTGGGAGTTAATCTTCTGGATGATAGCGTCATTGACAGAGTTCTTCAATCACTGCCACCAAGCTACAAGAGCTTCGTGATGAACTATAACATGCAAGGATGGATAAGACGATTCCCGAGCTCTTCGCAATGCTAAAGGCTGCGGAGGTAGAAATCAAGAAGGAGCATCAAGTGTTGATGGTCAACAAGACCACCAGTTTCAAGAAAAAGGGCAAAGGAAGAAGAAGGGGAACTTCAAGAAGAACAGCAAACAAGTTGCTGCTCAGGAGAAGAAACCCAAGTCTGGACCTAAGCCCGAGACTGAGTGCTTCTACTACAAACAGACTGGTCACTGGAAGTGGAACTGCCCCAAGTATTTGGCGGATAAGAAGGATGGCAAGGTGAACAAAGGTATATGTGATATACATGTTATTGATGTGTACCTTACTAATGCTCGCAGTAGCACCTGGGTATTTGATACTGGTTCTGTTGCTAATATTTGCAACTCGAAACAGGGACTACGGATTAAGCGAAGATTGGCTAAGGACGAGGTGACGATGCGCGTGGGAAATGGTTCCAAAGTCGATGTGATCGCGGTCGGCACGCTACCTCTACATCTACCTTCGGGGTTAGTTTTAGACCTGAATAATTGTTATTTGGTGCCAACGTTGAGCATGAACATTATATCTGGATCTTGTTTGATGAGAGACGATTATTCATTTAAATCATAGAATAATGGTTGTTCTATTTATATGAGTAATATCTTTTATGGTCATGCACCCTTGAGGAGTGGTCTATTTTTGTTGAATCTCGATAGTAGTGATACACATATTCATAATATTGAAGCCAAAAGATGCAGAGTTGATAATGATAGTGCAACTTATTTGTGGCACTGCCGTTTAGGTCATATTGGTGTAAAGAGCATGAAGAAACTCCATACTGATGGACTTTTGGAACCACTTGATTATGAATCACTTGGTACTTGCGAACCGTGCCTCATGGGCAAGATGACTAAAACGCCGTTCTCCAGAACTATGGAGCGAGCAACAGATTTGTTGGAAATCATACATGCAGATGTATGTGGAACGATGAATGTTGAGGCTCGCGGCGGGTATCGTTATTTTCTCACCTTCACAGATGATTTAAGCAGATATGGGTATATCTACTTAATGAAACATAAGTCTGAAACATTTGAAAAGTTCAAAGAACTTCAGAGTGAAGTTGAAAATCATCGTAACAAGAAAATAAAGTTTCTACGATCTGATCGTGGAGGAGAATATTTGAGTTACGAGTTTGGTCTTCATTTGAAACAATGCGGAATAGTTTCGCAACTCACGCCACCCGGAACACCACAGCGTAATGGTGTGTCCGAACGTTGTAATCGTACTTTACTAGATATGGTGCGATCTATGATCTCTCTTACTGATTACCGCTATCGTTTTGGGGTTATGCTTTAGAGACGGCTGCATTCACGTTAAATAGGGCACCATCGAAATCCGTTGAGACGACGCCTTATGAACTGTGGTTTGGCAAGAAACCAAAGTTGTCGTTTCTTAAAGTTTGGGGTTGCGATGCTTATGTGAAAAAGCTTCAACCTGATAAGCTCGAACCCAAATCGGAGAAATGTGTCTTCATAGGATACCCAAAGGAAACAATTGGGTACACCTTCTATCACAGATCTGAAGGCAAGACTTTTGTTGCTAAATTTGGATCCTTTCTAGAGAAGGAGTTTCTCTCGAAAGAAGTGAGTGGGAGGAAAGTAGAACTTGATGAGGTAACTGTACCTGCTCCCTTATTAGAAAATAGTTCATCAGAGAAACCGGTTCCTGTGACACCTACAACAATTAGTGAGGAAGTTAATGATGATGATCATGAAACTTCAGATCAAGTTGTTACTGAACCTCGTAGGTCAACCAGAGTAAGATCCGCACCAGAGTGGTACAGTAATCCTGTTCTGGAGGTTATGTTACTAGACCATGACGAAGCTACGAACTATGAAGAAGCGATGGTGAGCCCAGATTCCGCAAAATGGCTTGAGGCCATGAAATCTGAGATGGGATCCCATGTATGAGAACAAAGTGTGGACTTTGGTTGACTTGCCCGATGATCGGCAAGCCATTGAGAATAAATGTATCTTCAAGAAGAAGACTGACGCTGACGGTAATGTTACTGTCTATAAAGCTCGACTTGTTGCAAAAGGTTTTCGACAAGTTCAAGGGATTGACTACGATGAGACTTTCTCACCCGTAGCGATGCTTAAGTCTGTCCGAATCATGTTAGCAATTGCCGCATTTTATGATTATGAAATTTGGCGAATGGATGTCAAAACTGCATTCCTCAATGGATTTCTGGAAGAAGAGTTGTATATGATGCAGCCAGAAGGTTTTGTCGATCCAAAGGGAGCTAACAAAGTGTGCAAGCTCCAGTGATCCATTTATGGACTGGTGCAAGCCTCTCGGAGTTTGAATAAACGCTTTGATAGTGTGATCAAAGCATTTGGTTTTATACAGACTTTTGGAGAAGCCTGTATTTACAAGAAAGTGAGTGGGAGCTCTGTAGCATTTCTGATATTATATGTGGATGACATATTGCTGATTGGAAATGATATAGAATTTCTGGATAGCATAAAGGGATACTTGAATAAGAGTTTTTCAATGAAAGACCTCGGTGAAGCTGCTTATATATTGGGCATCAAGATCTATAGAGATAGATCAAGACGCTTAATTGGACTTTCACAAAGCACATACCTTGACAAAGTTTTGAAGAAGTTCAAAATGGATCAAGCAAAGAAAGGGTTCTTGCCTGTGTTACAAGGTGTGAAGTTGAGTAAGACTCAATGCCCGACCACTGCAGAAGATAGAGAGAAGATGAAAGATGTTCCCTATGCTTCAGCCATAGGCTCTATCATGTATGCAATGTTGTGTACCAGACCTGATGTGTGCCTTGCTATAAGTTTAGCAGGGAGGTACCAAAGTAATCCAGGAGTGGATCACTGGACAGCGGTCAAGAACATCCTGAAATACCTGAAAAGGACTAAGGATATGTTTCTCGTTTATGGAGGTGACAAAGAGCTAGTCGTAAATGGTTATGTCGATGCAAGCTTCGACACTTATCCGGACGATTCTAAATCGCAAACCGGATACGTGTTTACATTGGACGGTGGAGCTGTCAGTTGGTGCAGTTCTAAACAAAGCGTTGTCGCGGGATCTTTGTGTGCAGCGGAGTACATAGCTGCTTCGGAAGCAGCAAATGAAGGAGTCTGGATGAAGGAGTTCATATCCGATCTAGGTGTCATACCTAGTGCATCGGGTCCAATGAATTTTTTTTGTGACAATACTCGTGCAATTGCCTTGGCAAAGGAATCCAGATTTCACAAGAGAACCAAGCACATCAAGAGATGCTTCAACTCCATCCGGGATCTAGTCCAGGTGGGAGACATAGAAATTTGCAAGATACATCCGGATCTGAATGTTGCAGACCCGTTGACTAAGCCTCTTCCACGAGCAAAACATGATCAGCACCAAGGCTCCATGAGTGTTAGAATCATTACTGTGTAATCTAGATTATTGACTCTAGTGCAAGTGGGAGACTGAAGGAAATATGCCCTAGAGGCAATAATAAAGTTATTATTTATTTCCTTATATCATGATAAATGTTTATTATTCAGGCTAGAATTGTATTAACTGGAAACATAATACTTGTGTGAATACATAGACAAATAGAATGTCACTAGTATGCCTCTACTTTCTAGCTCGTTGATCAAAGATGGTTATGTTTCCTAGCCATTGACATGAGTTGTCATTTGATTAACGGGATCACATCATTAGAAGAATGATGTGATTGACTTGACCCATTCCGTTAGCTTAGCACACAATCGTTTAGTATTCTGCTATTGCTTTCTTCATGACTTATACATGTTCCTATGACTATGAGATTATGAAACTCCCGTTTACCGGAGGAACACTTTGTGTGCTACCAAACATCACAACGTAATAGGGTGATTATAAAGGTGCTCTACAGGTGTCTCCGAAGGTACTTGTTGGGTTGGCGTATTTCGAGATTAGGATTTGTCACTCCGATTGTCGAAGAGGTATCTCTGGGCCCACTCGGTAATGCACATCACTATAAGCCTTGCAAGCATTGTAACTACTGAGTTAGTTGCGGGATGATGTATTACGGAACGAGTAAAGAGACTTGCTGGTAACGAGATTGAACTAGGTATTGAGATACCGACGATCGAATCTCGGGCAAGTAACATACCGATGACAAAGGGAAGAACGTATGTAGTTATGCGGTCTGACCGATAAAGATCTTTGTAGAATATGTGGGAGCCAATATGAGCATCTAGGTTCCGCTATTGGTAATTGACTGGAGACGTGTCTCGGTCATGTCTACATAGTTCTCGAACCCGTAGGGTCCGCACGCTTAAAGTTTGATGACGGTTATATGAGTTTATGTGTTTTGATGTACCGAAGGTTGTTCGGAGTCCCGGATGTGATCTCGGACATGACGAGGAGTCTCGAAATGGTCGAGACGTAAAGATCGATATATTGGACGACTATGTTTGGACC
Organism: Triticum aestivum; assembly: GCF_018294505.1. Taxonomy (NCBI): domain Eukaryota; kingdom Viridiplantae; phylum Streptophyta; class Magnoliopsida; order Poales; family Poaceae; genus Triticum; species Triticum aestivum. Next base: position 301,438,548 of record NC_057799.1, read on the forward strand.
CCGGAAAAGTTCCGGAAGGTTTCGGACATTTATCGGAGTATTGGGGGTTACCGGAACCCCCCCCCCCAGAACTAATGGGCCTTGTTGGGCCCTAGTGGAGAGAGAGAGGGGCCGGCCAGGGCAAGAGGCGCGCCCCCTCCCCTTGGGTCTGAATAGGACAAGGAAGGGGGGGGGCGCCCCCCTTGCCTTTCCCCTCTCCCACTCCTACCTCCCCCTCCTTCTTGGACTAGGAAAGGGAGGGGCAAACCTACTTGGAGTAGGTTTACCCCTCCTAGGGCACGCCACCCACCTTGGCCGGCCCTCTCCTCCTCCCCCCCTTTATATACGGAGGAGGGGGGCACCCCATAGAGACAACAATTGATCTCTTGATCTCTTAGCCGTGTGCGGTGCCCCCCTCCACCATAATCCACCTCGATAATATCGTAGCGGTGCTTAGGCGAAGCCCTGCGTCGGTAGAACATCATCATTGTCACCACACCGTCGTGCTGACGGAACTCTCCCTCAAAGCTCAGCTGGATCGGAGTTCGAGGGACGTCATCAAGCTGAACGTGTGCTGAACTCGGAGGTGCCGTGCGTTTGGTACTTGATCGGTCGGATCGTGAAGACGTACGACTACATCAACCGCTAACGCTTCCGCTTTCAGTCTACGAGGGTACGTGGACAACACTCTCCCCTCTCATTGCTATGCATCACCATGATCTTGCGTGTGCGTAGGATTTTTTTTTAAATTACTACGTTCCCCAAACTTTCTTGTTGACACAAACCCTTTTACTAAACACCTAACTTTTATTATCTTGAAAAATATTTCTATTTTTATTCTTGCAAAGTAGTTCTAGCATCACACCTACAAAATAGTTTCATACTTGTTTTCGGTAAAGCAAACGTCAAGTGTGCATAGAGTTGTATCGGTGGTCAATAGAACTTGAGGGAACATTTGTTCTGCCTTTAGCTCCTCGTTGGGTTCGACACTCTTATTTATCGAAAAAGGCTAAAAGAAGATCCCCTATACTTGTGGGTTATCAAGACCTTTTTCTGGCGCCATTGTCGGGGAGTTATAGCGTGGGGTGAATATTCTCGTGTGTGCTTGTTTGTTTTATCACCAAGTAGTTTTTATTTCCTGTTCTAAGTTGTTCTCTATCTTTAGTTATGGATATGGAACACGAAACACCAAAAACCCTCGATGCTCATTATGTGAAAGATAATATGCACTACTTTGATAATCCTGAGAAAACGCCATTCAACTTGATAATGGGAGTAACGTTGGATCAACGTGAATACTTTAGGGATTATCGCTTGACACAAAAAGGGAAACTTTTATGGGATCAAATTTATATGTTGCGTTGGTATGCTCGGGATCTATGCTTGAGACATGATTATACTTGTTGCTCTAGAATGAATGCTCCACATCTTCCCTTTTCATGCAAATTTAATGATAATGAAACCTTAGCTTCTTATGCTAATGGTATATATGATTACTATGATGTGGAACGAATAGAAGAATTTGTTGCTTTTAAGGGTGCACATGAAATTGAATCTTTCTTTAAAAGGTTTGAAGATTTAGATGATTCAGTTTATAGACCTGAAAATCTTGCTATCCTTCAATATTTCTATGATAATTATAAATACAATTACGATATTGATGTATTTACTGAGAATAACTCCGCTGTCCAAGAAGAGACTAATATTTTGCAGGAGTCTATGGAAGAAGAAATTCATGAAACTGCGAGCTCGTTGGATGAAAAAGATGATGAGGAGGGCGAAGAACAAATGGGGGCAGAGCGGATTAGCTACCCGTGCCCACCTTCTAATGAGAGTAACCCTTCAACTCATACATTATTTAATGCCCCTTCGTTCTTACCGAAGGATGAATGTTATGATAATTGCTATGATCTCGTTCATTCATTTGAAATAACCCTTTTTGATGAACTTGATGCTTGTTATGCTTGTGGCCAAGATGCCAATATGAATTATGCTTATGGAGATGAACTTGCTATAGTTCCTTATGCTAAGAATGACATTGTTGCTATTGCACCCACACATGATAGTCCTATTATCTTTTTGAATTCTCCCAACTACACTATATCGGAGAAGTTTGCACTTATTAAGGATTATATTGATGGGTTGCCTTTTACCATTGCACATGATGATTTTGATGAATATATTATGCATGTGCTTGCTGCTCCTACTTGCAATTATTATGAGAGAGGAACTACATCTCTGCCTCTCTATGTTTCCAACACGATAAAATTGCAAGAAACTGCTTATTCTATGTATTGGCCTTTACTTGATGTGCATGAATTGTTCTTGTATGACATGCCGATGCATAGGAAGAGAGTTAGACTTTGTCATTGCTTGATATATGTTGCTTTGTGCTCACTACTAAATGCCAAATCATTGCTAATTAAAATTGGCTTTGATATACCTTGGGATCCGGGTGGATCCATTACTTGAGCACTTTATGCCTAGCTTAATGGCTTTAAAGAAAGCGCTGCCAGGGAGACAACCCGGAAGTTTTAGAGAGTCATTTATTTCTATTGAGTGCTTTTATAAAGTTTAAAAACAAAAAATATAGAGGGGAACACACAAATTTTCAAAAAGGAAAGTGAAAGTGAGAGAGACAAGCATTGTTGAAGAGGGGGTGCTCCTTGAACTTTGTTCATGCTCACGGAAACTTTGTGAATCTTAATTACAGAAACTTTTCAAAAATAATAATTATCCCCTTGTACAAATCCATTGTATTATAAAATAATGTGCCAAGATTTGCCTTTAGGATGATTAGATTGCTTGTTGGTTTGTGCGGTGCAAAACAGAAACTTTGGCTGTAGTGCGCGATTTTAAATTTTTTACTGGAACGTCAAACGGTTCTGAAACTTTTTGTAATGTCTTTCTATACAAATTTTTTATTTTTCCTAATTTTTTCAGAATTTTTAGTGTTACAGAAGTATGGTGGATGTTCAAATCTTTACAGCCTGTCCTGTTTTCACAGATTGCTGTTATAGCTTCATTATTTGCGTATGTTTGAATTCTTGTTGAAGCCTCCTTGACTTGGGGCCATAGAATTGTGATAGAATACAGTGGGTAATGTTTGTTTATAATCATACCATAATGTTACAGCAGTACATGATGGGATTTCATTGCCATATTCACTAACCCCGCCACTAAAAGTTCGGTTAAGTTTTGTGTGGATGAAGTGTTCGAAGATCGAGGAGGTCTCGATGTGAGGAGAAGGAGGAGAGGCAAGAGCTCAAGCTTGGGGATGCCCAAGGCACCCCAAGTAAATATTCAAGGATACTCAAGCGTCTAAGCTTGGGGATGCCCCGGAAGGCATCCCATCTTTCTTCAACAAGTATCGGTATGTTTTCGGATTCGTTTCGTTCATGCGATATGTGCAAATCTTGGAGCGGTTTTTTGCATTTAGTTTTCACTTTTCTTTTATGCACCTTGCTAGTATGATATAGTCCATGGTTTATTTTTAGAATGCTCATTGCACTTCACTTATATGTTTCGAGAATGGCCTTGTAGAATGCTTCATGTGCTTCACTTGTATCATTTGAAGTTTGGATTGCCTGTTTCTCTTCACATAGAAAACCGTTATTTGAAGAATGCTCTTTTGGTTCACTTATATTTATAAGAGCATGGCATTTTGTAGAAAGAATTAAACTCTCATGCTTCACTTAGATCTATTTAGAGAGTCAACAAGAATTGGTCAATTGCATGGTTAGTCATAAAATCCTACATAGAACTTGTGGATCACTGAATATGATATGTTTGATTCCTTGCAATAGTTTTGTGATATAGAGATGGAGTATGTGGGAGGTACTAGTAAATGGTTGTGTTTAGTAAGAGTATTGGTGTTAAGGTTTGTGATTCCCGAAGCATGCACGTATAGTCTCTCGTTATGCTATGAAGTTGGAGCATGATTTATTATTGATTGTCTTCCTTATGAGTGGCGGTCGGGGACGAGCGATGGTATTTCCCTACCAATCTATCCCCCTAGGGGCATGCATAGTAGTACTTTGCTTCGAGGGCTAATAAACTTTTGCAATAATTATATGATTTCTTTATGACTAATGTGAGTCCATGGATTATACGCACTCTTACCTTTTCGCAATTTGCTAGCCTCTACGGTACCGTGCATTGCCCTTTCTCACCTCGAGAGTCAGTGCAAACTTCACAGGTGCATCCAAACCCCGTGATATGATAAGCTCTATCACACATAAGCCTTATTATATCTTCCTCAAAGCAGCCACCATACCTACCTATTATGGCTTTTCCATGGCCATTCCGAGATATATTGCCATGCAACTTCCACCGCTTCCATTTGATGACTTGAGCATTCATTGTCATATTGCTTTGCATGATCATATAACTAACATAGTAGTTGTGGCTCAGCTAGCGTTCATCATTTTTCATACATGTTACGCTAGATCATTGCACATCCTAGTACATTGCCAGAGGCATTCATATAGAGTCATATTTTATCATAGGTATCGAGTTGTAATTTTTATTTCTTTTGAGTTATAAGTAAATAGAAGTGTGATGATCATCATTATTCATTTTTAGAGCAGTGCCCGAGTGAGGAAAGGATGATGGAGACTATGATTCCCCCACAAGTCGGGATGAGACTCCGGACAATGAGAGAAAAAGAAAAAAGGTAAAAAAGAAAAAAGAAAGAAAAAAAGAAAAAGAAAGAAAAAAAGGAAAAAAAGAAAAAATAAACAAAGAGAGAAGGGGCATTGTTAGTATCCTTTACCACACTTGTGCTTCAAAGTAGCACCATGTTTTTCATATGGAGAGTCTCCTATGTTGTCACTTTCATATACTAGTGGGAATTTTTCATTGTAGGATTAGATGCACACCCACTTAGTTTTCATATTGAGCTTTCATACACTTATAGCTCTTAGTGCATCCATTGCATGGCAATCCCTACTCCTCACGTTGATATTGATTGATGGGCATCTCCATAGCCCGTTGGTTAGCCGCATCGATGTGAGACTTTCTACTTTTGTCTTCTTTATATTTACCCCTATCATTATACTCTATTCCACCCGTAGTGCTATATCCATGGCTTGCGCTCATGTATTGCGTTAGGGTTGAAAAAGCTGAAGCGCGTTAAAAAGTATGAACCAATTGCTCGGCTTGTCATCGGGGTTGAGCATGATAAATACTTTGTGTTAAGAAGACAGAGCATGACAAGACAATATGATTTTGTAGGGATAGCTTTCTTTAGCGTTGATATTTTGAAAGACATGATTGTTTGTTGGGATGCCTGAGTATTGATGTTTATGTCAAATTATAGACTATTGCTTTGAATCACTTATGTCTTAATATTCATGCCATGATTAGATATATGATCAAGTTTATGTTAGGTCGCATTCCACATCAAAAATTATCTTTTTTATCATTTACCTTCTCGAGGACGAGCAGGAATTAAGCTTGGGGATGCTGATATGTCTCCGTCGGATCTATAATTTTTTATTGTTTCATGCCAATATTATACAATTCACATATTTTTGGCAACTTTTTATATGATTTATTGGACTAACCTATTGATCCAGTGCCCAGTGCCATTTCATGTTTTTTGCATGTTTTTGTATCACAGAAAATCCATATCAAACGAAGTCCAAATGAAATAACATTTTACAGAGAATTATTTTGGAATATATGTCATTTTTGGGAGTTGGAATCACCGCAAACAGAGGCCCACAAAGCCCACAAGACACTAGGGCATGCCAGAGGCCCCTGGCGCATGGTGGTGGGTTGTGCCCTCCTCGAACGTCGGTTGGATCTCTACTTCGGGTGCAAGGAAGCTTATATCCGGAAAAAAATCGTGTTAAAATCTCAGCGCAATCGGAGTTACGGATCTCTTGGAATATAAGAAACGGTTTTTGGCCAGATCAGAGGAGCGCAAAACAGAAGAGAACAGAAAGGGAGATCCAACCTCGGAGGGGCTCCCGCCCCTCCGCCGCCGTGGAGACCAAGGACCATAGGAGGAACTCTCCTCCCATCTAGGGGGGGGCAAGGAAGAAGAAGGAGGAGGGGGGCTCTCTCCACCTCGTTCCGGTGGCGTCGGAGTGCCGCCGGGGCAACGATCGGGACGACGATCTACATCAACAATCTTGCTACCGTCAACACCAACTTTCTCCCCCTCTATGCAGTGGTGTAACACCTCTTCTCCCCGCTGTAATCTCTACTTAAACGTGGTGCTCAACTCCATATATTATTTCTCGATGATCTATGGTTATCCTATGATGTTTGAGTAGATCCGTTTTGTCCTGTGGGTTAATCGTGATCTTGGTTGGTATGGTTGTATATTTTATTTATGGTGCTGTCCTACGGTGCCCTCCGTTCTCGCGCAAACGTGAGGGCCCCCGGCTGTAGGGTGTTGCAATATGTTCATGGTTCGCTTATGGTGGGTTGCGAGAGTGACAGAAGCTTAAACCCGAGTAAGTGGGGTATGACGTATGGGAGTAAAGAGGACTTGATACTTAATGCTATGGTTGGGTTTCACGACCTTAATGATCTTTAGTAGTTGCGGATGCTTGCTAGGGGTCCAATCATAGGTGCATATGATCCAAGTAGAGAAAGTATGTTCGCTCATGCCTCTCCCTCATATAAAATTACAGGAATGATTACCGTTACTTGTTATCGATTGCCTAGGGACAAATAACTTTCTGTTGACACAAACCCTTTTACTAAACACCTAACTTTTATTATCTTCCAAAGTATTTCTAGTTTATTCTTGCAAAGTAGTTCTAGCATCACACCTACAAAATAGTTTCATACTTGTTTTCGGTAAACAAACGTCAAGTGTGCGTAGAGTTGTATCGGTGGTTGATAGAACTTGAGGGAATATTTGTTCTGCCTTTAGCTCCTCTTTGGGTTTGACACTCTTATTTATCGAAAAAAGCTACAAATGATCCCCTATACTTGTGGGTTATCAATCCCCTATACTTGTGGGTTATCAAGACCTTTTTCTGGCGCCATTGCCGGGGACCACAGCTATATTTGTTGAGTCACTTGGGATTATTATCAATTTATCACTATGAAGAATCTAAAGGATGCTAAGACTAAGATTTTTCCCTCTAAGACGAGGGGAGGTAATCCAGCTCTGCTTTAGATTCATCTTCTGTTATAAGTAAACTTGCAACACCAACACATGCTATTAATCATGATATGTCGAAAGTTATTGATGATGCTACTTCTGCTATGAATGATGCTTATGATGATGCTAGTACCTTCCATGATGATGATGTGCCACTAGGTGAATTTCTTGATGAACAAATTGCTAGAGAGACAACATGATATTGTTTAAACTGATGATAAGCTTGAAACTGAAAATCTTGAAACACCTACTAGAACTAGCCCTCCTAGATATGAAATGCCTAAGGTACCGAAAGGTTATGTTATGAATGAGGAGACAACTAGAGATATTCTTGCTTGTAAGGATAGAGATGATCTAGAGAAATTATTATGCAAGTATAAAGAAAAATCTCTGAATGCTAGAACGCAGTATGATCCCAAGTTTGCTACCTCACCTATCTTTATTGACGATAAGGATTATGAATTCTCTGTCGACCCAGAGTTAATTACTTTGGTTGAATCTGATCCTTTCCATGGTTATGAAACTGAAACTGTTGTGGCACATCTTACTAAGTTGCATGACATAGCCACCCTTTTTACTCATGATGAGAAAACTCGCTATTACTATATTCTCAAATTATTTCCGTTCCCATTAAAGGGTGATGCTAAAGCTTGGTACAATGCTCTTACTCCTGGTTGTGTGCATAGTCCCCAGGATATGATTTATTACTTCTCTGAAAAATATTTCCCTGCTCATAAGAAACAAGCTGCCTTGCAGGAAATATTTAACTTTGTGCAAATTGAAGAAGAGAGTCTCCCACAAGTTTGGCGGAGGCTTTTCCAATTACTCAATGCTTTGCCTGATCATCCTCTTAAGAAAAAAAATGAAATACTTGATATCTTCTATAATGGACTAACCGATGCTTCTAGGGATTTCCTAGATAGTTTTGCTGGTTGTGTTTTCAGGGAACGAACTATTGGGTAAGCTGAAGAATTATTGAATAACATATTGAAAAATTATGATGATTGGACTCTTCCTGAACCACCGCCTAAACCCACTCCGAAGAAGAGGGGAATATTATACCTCAGTCCTGAAGATATGCAAGAGGCAAAGAAATCTATGAAGGAAAAAGGTATTAAAGCCGAGGATGTCAAACATTTACCTCCTATTGAAGAAATACATGGGCTTAATACACCACCACTGCCTAAGGTGTGTAGAGGTAAATTCTCTAATGAAATTCAATGATAATGACAATCCTCACAATATGCACCCTAGCCAATGCCTTTATGAGTTTGAGAATTACATTAGAAAGCAAGATCACTTCAATGCAAATGTTATGAAACAATTGAAATACAATTCTGATATGATTGCTCGCTTGAGTGACTTGTTATTTAGAATCTCAAATGATGTTAGAGGTGTGGGAAAGCATGCTTCTATGATTCAAACTCAGTTAGAACAAGTTGCTAAATCTCAAAGAGAATTGCTTGATGAAATGAATAATAATATCAATGATCATGCTATTAGAGTAATGACTAGAGGAGGTAGGATGACTCAGGAACCACTTTATCCTGAGGGACACCCAAAAAGAATTGAACAACACTCTCAAAGAGTTAACATTGATGCATGCAGTCCTTCTAAAATGAAAAAGAAGAAGAAAAATGATAGGACTTTGCATGCCTCTAGTGAACTTGAAGTAGAAGAACCTCCTGATAATGATAATGAAGTTTCTATCTCTGATGCTGAAACTCAACCTAGTAGTGAACACTCACCTTCTGATAATCAAAAATATAATGATGAGGTTCATGAAGACACTCAAACAAATAATAAAGAACCACACAATGATGTTGAGATAGAACCTGCAGTTGATCTTGATAAACCACAACCTAAGAATACACGATAAGATAAAAGGGACTTTATTGCTAGAAAACATGGTAAAAAAAGAGAACCGTGGGTTCAAAAACCTGTGCCTTTTCCACCTAAGTCAACTAAAAAGAAGATGATGAAGAATTTGAACGCTTTGCAGAAATGCTGAGGCCAGTCTTTTTGCGTACTCGCTTGACTGATATCCTTAAAATGCCTCCTTATGCAAAGTACATGAAAGACATCATCACCAATAAGAGAAAAATACAAGAAGCTGAAATCTCCACTATGCTTGCTAATTATACTTTTAAAGATGGAGTACCTAAAAAACTTGGAGATCCAGGAATACCAACTATACCTTGCTCCATAAAAAGAAAGTATGTGAAAACTGCTCTATGTGATTTTGGAGCTGGTGTTAGTGTTATGCCTTTTTCTTTGCATAAAAGACTTGATTTGGATAAACTCACACCTACTAAAATATCTTTGCAAATGGCTGACAAATCAACTGCCATGCCTATCGGTATTTGTGAGGATGTGCCCGTTGTTGTTGCTAATGTTACTATTTTGACTAATTTTGTTATACTTGAGATGCCCGAGGACGACAACATGGCTATTATCCTTGGTTGACCCTTCTTGAATACTGCAGGGGCTGTTATATATTGCAATAAAAGCAAGGTCACTTTTCATATCAATGGTAATGACCATACGGTGCACTTTCCGAAGAAACAATTCCAAGTGAATGGTATTAATGTTATTGAAAAATCTCTGACAATCACAATTGGAAGTTTTCAACTACCTCTACCTACTGCCAAAAAGAAATATGAAATGCTTACTATTGGGGACATTCATATCCCCATTGAGGTAACTTAGTGATTTACGAAAGTTCTTCGGTTTCATGCTAATCAAAAGTGGTTGTTAATAAGACTTGATCAACCTTATTAATGGATCATTTTTTAGAGGTATGAAGTTGATGAATCTAGTGAGCACTACCTTCTGTCCCTACCTTTTGTTTTTGTTTTTATTAGTTAAATAAAATAAAATTCCATGTTTTGTCTGTTTTCTAAATTTCCCGTGCAATAAAAAATTACCCAAAAGTAAAAGTTCACAGAATGCTCTAAAAATTTAATACGATTTTTTTTGAATATTTAAGATTTTTAGGTGCAAATAACATCAGAGGGAGGTGCACCAGGTGGGCACAACCCACCTGGGCGTGCCAGGACCCCCAGGCGTGCCCTGGTGGGTTGTGGTCCCCACGTGGGCCCCCTCACTTATCTCTTCACACCACATCATCACCTACCTCCAGAAAAAAATCACCATTGCTCTCTCTCGCGCGTTCTTGCTCTCAAACCCGCAGATTCCGATCTCTTTGCTCGAAGCTCTGTTTTCGAAACTGTTTCGAGGAGTGTTGCTTGGTATGTGACTCCACCGTTTGTCCAATTAGTTTTTGCTTTAGTGGTTTATATTTTGAATAATTAGCTACTCTTGGTGCTATTGTAGATGAGCTTGCATGTTGAATTCTTAGAGTTCTAAGTAGTTTGAATGCTTGCTATGGCCTCTATGTATCCTTATGAGTAGTTGCTATCAATTTTGCAGAGTTTTGTTGAGAAAATTTGTGGACTAAAAATTTCAGAATTTTGTTCATAGGAAAAACATGAGTATTTTTTGGAAGTTTGCTTCCAAGGAGAATTCCAAGGGAGTGATTGGGGAGTCATCTGATAGTGATCTCCACACCCCGAAGATTGGCGGAGCTGCGGCCATGCGAAAGGCCGCATACCCCGTTCATGGAAGGGGCTGGAATCCTTCAAGAGTTTGCACAATATGTTGCTAATGCCGGCCTCACCGACTTCATTGCGGTTGAATGCGAACAGTATCATCTCCTCACAAATACCTTTGTGCAATGTTTTAATTTTCTTCCTAGGAATAATCCTCCTAAGGTGCAGTTTAATTTATATGCTGAACCCCATCACATACCGCTTACCGAATATTGTGAAATATGCTTGCTTCCTTATGGTGATAGTTTAGCAGAGCCTAGGCCCGCAGAGTTTGAAAGCTTTTATTGCACTCTGACAGTGGGTGATGAGAGAGGGGTGTCGAGTATCACTGTTGCTAGCTTGCATTTTCCTGTTGTTCATTATTTTGCTCTTTTCATTGCAAAATGCTTGCTTGCTAGAGAGAAGGTGGGTGCACTCAATTCACCAGACCTTGCTGTTTTACGTCATGCACTTGAGGGCGACAACACTTATAGTTTGGGAGCTATTGTGGCACATCGCCTTCACATTAATAAATCCAAGGGTAAAATACATGGAGGTATTTACGCCACTCGTTTGGTGGCTCGCTTTAACGTTGAGATAAGCTTGAAAGATTATCATTTGCCCAAGGTTTACCTAGATCGTGCAGGCATGGATCACCACCAGTTTACTGCTGTCAATTATCCTAACATTCCTATTCCATATAACCTGGTTTTAAGTGTGAGAACTCGTGATATTATTCCACTGCATGCACCTGCTTTATTTGATCCTATTGCCAGGGGTGGATACAGGATTATGCCTGAGGACATCATTGCCTACTGGAACGACCAGGCTGCAGTAGAGGAGGAGCTTCAGCAGTGGGATCCACAGGTGCCCGCTCCTTAGCAGTTTGACATGGGACCCCAGGTTTCTTCGACTACTGACTGATTACCGAGTTAGGCCAAAATCCTAAGCTTGGGGGAGTACGTGTTTCTCACCGACATTACATTCATGTTCACACATTTTATTTCAGTTGTCGGTGTTCGCACTTTTTCATTGTATTATCCATGTTAAATTTATTTTCTCGCTTTCTTCTTGTGTGTTTGAAAAACTTGAGAAAATCCAAAAATATTTCCAGGTTCTTTTTGTTTTTCTTTCTAGAGTAGTTACCTATAGCACTAAAAAGAAAACCCAAAAAGATTTCCTTATTCTTCTTTTGCTTGTTGGGAGCTTTCCCGTGTAAATAGTTTTTCTCGTCTTTTGCTTTTCCCCTTTATTTGCTTATTCAAGAAAACCAAAAACTCCAAAAATATTTCAGTGTCTTTCTCTGAATTTATTTTCTTTTTATTGAGTCGTACCGAGGAGAAGGCCATGATGAAAATGTTGAGTGGCTCTCATACGCATTATTGTTTATCTAACAAAGAGCCCATTTTACCTTGTCTTCTCCTGTTGAATAAAATGTTTGCAGATTCCAGCTTAGTCCACGACACTCTTGCACTATTATTATTTTCACATCGTTCGGTCATGCAAGTGAAAGGCAATAATGACGATATTCGATGAACTGGCCATGGCAGAGAGAAACGGGTATAAACTCGACTTGTTCTGTCTTTGTAAATATGTTTAACCTAGTATCCATGATTTAGCCCATTATGATTAAACTTGTTTGCAATGACAATTAGAGATTACAGTTTCTCATGCCATGCATAAGTAGCTAGGGGTGGATAATGATTTATCTTGGATATCAACATTGCGTTAAAATGATTGTGATGTGGTATGATGATATGGTATCCTCCTCCGAACGTCCGGGTGGCTTGACCTGGCACATGTTCATGCATGTAGTTGAATCAAAACCAACATAGCCTCTATGATATTTATGTTCATGGTGTTCATATCCTACTCATGCTAGTGTCCAATGTTACTTATGCATAATGCATGTTCATGACCGTTGTTGCTCTCTAGCTGGCCACTTCTCAACCTACTTGCTAGCCTTCGCCTATACTAAGTGGGAATTCTGCTTGTACATCCAAAACCTTAAACCCAAGTTATTCCAGATGAGTCCACCATACCTACCTATATGCGGTATTACCCTGCCGTCCTAAGTAAATTTGCATGTGCCATCTCTAAAAAACTTCAAATAAATATCCTTTTTGTGTGCCTGGATCGTTCATGGAATGATAGGAGGTAGTCGGTATTTTCCATGCTAAGCGGGTTATTCTCAGGATGAGTGTTTATTCACTCACCATCGCACGAGAAAAGGGCGGTAATACGGATGCCCAGTCACAATCTGCAAAAAGAATTGATCTTTCAAATAATCAAACAAAAACTCCCAATGGCGCCATATCCTTTACTTTATTGCTTGGGAACTGCCACTAGCGTGCTTAGCATGAAAGATATTGATAACTGATAGTCGTGAAGTAAACAAGAAAGGTGCATGTCTCAAAATATCATTTACCTCTGTTTTAAAAACTTGAGCTCTGGCAGCTCTGCAAATCACTGCTTCCCTCTGCGAAGGGACTATCTATTTACTTTTATGTTGTGTCATCACCTTCTAAAATAAGCGCCAGAACCTGAGAGCACTACTGTCATGCTGATGCATTGTGTGTAGCTAATGTTGGGTGCATCATGACTGGATCTTTTCTACCATGAATTGCAATGTTTAGTCGCTGCTTGGACTTTGGAGGTGCTCTGCATTTATGTTTTGCGGTCTTAGAAAGGGCTAGCGAGATACCACTATTGTCATAGTATTATATCATGGTTGTTTTGATAAAGTGTTGCTGTTTGAGATATCTTATTATTGCTCGCTAGTTGATTATGTTATTGATATGAGTTAATATAATTTTTAAGAGTTATTGTCGGTATGGTTAGTTATAATGTTGGCTGAAAACCTGGGTGTTGTTTAAGCTTATTTATGCAAACAAGAGCAAAAGAGTTCGTAAAAGTTTTTCTTTTTAATTGCTTGAGGACAAGCAAAGGTTTAAGCTTGGGGGAGTTGATACGTCTCCAACGTATCTACTTTTCCTAACGCTTTTCCTCTTGTTTTGGACTCTAATTTGCATGATTTGAATAAAACTAACTCCAGACTGACGCTGTTTTCAGCAGAACTACCATGCTGTTGTTTTTGTGCAGAAATAAAAGTTCTCGGAATGGAACAAAACTTTGCGAGGATCTTTTATATCAATAGAGAGAATTTCTGGAGCCAAGAACCACCGGAGGGGGCACCTGGGTGGGCACAACCCACCAGGGCACGCCCCCCTCCAGGCGCGCCCAGTTGGGTTGTCCCCACCTGGTGGCCCCGCAGACCCTGAAATCGACGCTATAAAATCTTATTTTCAGAGAAAAAATCAGGGAGAAAGAATTATCGCGTTCCACAAGACGGAGCCGCTGTCACCTCCTATTCTTCATCGGGAGGCCAGATCTGGAGTCCGTTTGGGGCTCCGGAGAGGGGGATCTTCATTCTTCATCATCACCAACCCTTCTCCATCACCAATTCCATGATGCTCCCCATCGGGAGTGAGTAATTTCTTCATAGGCTCACTGGTCGGTGAGGAGTTGGATGAGATTCATCATGTAATCTAGTTAGTTTTGTTAGCGCTTGATCCCTAGTATCCACTATGTTCTGAGATTGATGTTGCTATGACTTTGCCATGCTTAATGCTTGTCACTTTGGGCCCGGGTGCCATGATTTCAGATCTGAACCGTTTATGTTATCACCATTATATCCATGTTCTAGATCCGATCTTGCAAGTTATAGTCACCTACTAGGTGTTATGATCCGACAACCCCGGAGTGACAATAGTCGGGACCACTCCCCGTGATGACCGTAGTTTGAGGAGTTCATGTATTCACCGTGTGCTAATGCTTTGTTCCGGTTCTGTTTTAAAAGGAGGCCTTAATATCCCTTAGTTTCCAATTGGACCCCGCTGCCACGGGAGGGTAGGACAAAAGATGTCATGCAAATTCTTTCCATAAGCATGTATGACTATTTACGGAATACATGCCTACATTATATTTATAAACTGGAGCTAGTGCCATATCGCCCTAGGTTATGACTGTCACATGATGAATATCATCCAACAAATTACTGATCCAATGCCTACAAATTTATCTTATATTGTTCTTGCTAAGTTACTACTGCTATCGTACTGTTGCACTTGCTGCAATATCACTGCTATCACTGTTACCATTACTATTACTGCTATCACTATTATCAAAACTATCATACTACTTTGCTACTGGTCACATTGCTATAATTAATCTCCAGGTGTGGTTTAACTGACAACTCAGCTGCTAATACTTACAAATATTCTTTGGCTCCCCTTGTGTCGAATCTATAAATTTGGGTTGAATACTCTACCCTTGAAAACTGTTGCAATCCCCTATACTTGTGGGTTATCAACACTCACCTCTATGGACGCACACACGCACACCCTACCTCTATGAGCATCTTTAATAGACTGAGACGGTGTGTCATCTTATAGGGCTGGTAGTTTTTTTAGGAGTAATACTTCTGCCTTTAATTAATCGACATAGCTCGGAATGTCATCCGAGATTACACCCAACACAAAGTCTGGGGGAACACCCCACCAAATCTTACAAAGTTCATCACCCACACCTACTTTGGCTAATTTGTGCGTAGCAACATTCGCCGAACGACTAACCCGGGAAACTTCAAAACTTCATTTCTTGTATGCAGAGGTCCTTTAATCTCCTGTATCCACGGACCAGTTGCCGAGGAGATCATCTCCAGTTGATTGAGCATGTGCACCACGGCTTTACTATCCAGCTCAATATGCACTTTTTCAGCATTCATCTCTATAGCTAATTTAACAGCCTCCCTATAGGCAAGAACCTCAGCCGCTTTAGGATCAACAATACCTGGGAACCAAGCACAAGTAGCCCCATGAACGCACCAGCGTGGTCACGGGCAACAGCACCGCCACCTGCTTTCGCTCCCGTCCTGGAAGTAGCCCCATCACAATTGAATTTAATCCATCCTTCCTCAGGCACAACCCACCTCTGAACCTGTTTCTCTTGGGTGGGAGGAACTTGTGGTAGATGAGTCTCCTTCCATTCCTGCATATGGCGCGCTATAGACTGCATAACATCATTCTGAGCTAGCCATAGTCCGTACGTTGCGTGAATCATAGTTGCCCGCTCATCATTCGACGCCCCAGTGAACCAGCTTAGCAGCCAGTGGGCAAGATCGCCATGGGAGGTCAGTTTTTCCAGAGGAGAATCGAGCATAACACCCCTCTCAGAGCAAAACAGCTGCCAGAATAGAGTTGCATGCGGGCACACCCAGAATATATGAATCATTGTTTCCTCTCTCCCACAAGCAACATATAAAATACCCGGCTTGATACGCCGCTGGTGCAGCTCGGCACCGACAGCAAGCCCATTTTTTATCATCCTCCACATATGGATTTTGGCTTTACCCAGAGTATTAGCATCACACAGAGCCATGTACCCCTTATGTCGTTGAACCGTACTCGAATGTTCTGGCTGCCCCGTTCTGCATTTTTCCATTGACATACAAAGGTGATACGTTGATACAGAAAACAACCCATTCTTAGTATAGTTCCAAGCCAAAAAATCTTCAGTACCCGGTCCTCCATCTGCAGTTTGCTTAATGTCTTCTGCATCAGAGGCAGTAAACATAGCATCAATCTTTTCCCAGTCCCAAGCTCCTCCTTCCACATTAAGCAGGTGAGCGACCTTTGTCACCCCCATAGTGAACTCCTGGCCCAGTGGCTGAAGAGACCCATATCTAGGAATCCAATTATCGTGATGAATGTTGACTCGAGATCCATCTCCTATCCTCCATACTAAACCCTCTCTTAACAGATCACGACCATGTAATATGCTTCTGAAAGTGAAGGACACATTTGATGGACATGTGGCCGATAGGATTGAGTCCTCCTTAAAATAACGTGCTTTGAGCACTCTAGAGCAAAGAGAGGTTGGTGTAGATAGGACCCTCCAAGCCTGTTTTGCAAGAAGAGCCTGAATAAAAGCCTCCGGGTACCGAAAGCCCATTCCCCCATCTCTCTTTGCTGCACACATCTTGTCCCAAGAGACCCAATGTACCTTCCTTTCACCATTCATTGCACCCCACCAGAATTTCAAGGAGATCGAAGTCAGGTTCCGGCACATTTTCTTTGTGAGGTGAAAACAACTCATGGTGAAAGTTGGTACAGCTTGCAAACCATATTTGATTAGAACCTCTCGAGCTTTCTTTGAGAGACCTTGGCCCTTCCAACCGGTCACTTTCCCTTTAGAACTCTCTGTCACATATTTGAAAGAGCCATTCTTTGACCTCCCAACCTGTGTGGGGAGACCTAGGTACTTCTCATTCAGAGCCTCGGACTCAACACCCAAAACATGCTTCAAGTGGCCTTTCCTCTCCGTTGAGCATCCCCTACCAAAGAAAATAGAAGATTTCTGAAGATTTACCTTTTGACCCGAGGCCTCCTCATACCTAATCAAGATGTTTTTGAGAGTCTACATACTTTCCTATGACCCTTCCAGAAAGACAATACTATCATCAGCAAAAAGAAGTGTGTCACATGGGGCCCCATGCCCCCAAACGCCATCCTTGATCTGATTATTTTCCCGAGCCTTCCTTAGTAAAGCAGAAAATCCCTCAACACAAAACATGGACAGATAAGGAGAAAGGGGATCCCCCTGCCGAAGACCACGCGAACGAATGAAACTCCTAGAACGCCCACCATTAATTTTAACTCTGAAGCTTGCTATGGTGACACATCTCATGACCATTTCAATCCATTGAGGATCAAAACCCATTTGTCTCATTATTTGTGCAAGGAAGGCCCACTCCACCAGGTCATATGCTTTCATCATGTCCAGCTTGACGGCACACAGACTCTTCTTCCTCTTCCTCGTTCGAATAATATGCACACACTCATAGGCTACCAAAATATTATCCGTGATGAGCCTGCCCGGAACAAATGCACTTTGCTCTTCCGAGATCAAAATTGGTAGGATAGCCTTCAACCTATTGGCAAGAACTTTTGTGGCGATCTTGTACAGCACATTATAGAGGCTAATTACCCTAATTTGGGACATCAACTCTGGAGAGTTTACCTTCGGCATCATAACAATCGCATTCGAATTAAAAGTCTCCAGAGTAGCAGCCCCCAACAATAAGTCTCCAACAGCCGTACACGCATCATTTTTGACCAAAGACTAGTGTCTTTGATAAAAACATCGCCAGAAGACCGTCCGGACCCGGCGATTTCATTGTACCCATTTGGAATAGAGCAGCCTCGATCTCCTCATCAGCAAAAGGCGCAGTGTAACATCCCAAATTTTCAATTTGGAATGTTATACATAGGTCATCATATGCATATCATATTTTATTTGCATTTTGGTTGTGATCCTAGAAATTCTAAGCAACTCAAGGACCCACTTTGGTTTTAATTATTTTTCTATCCGAAAATATTTCCAATATAAAAATAAAAGAGAGGAGATAATATGACTTCCCCAAACTAAAAGAAATATTGGAGGAAAAATATTAAAATCAAATAAATATTTATTTGCTATTTTATTCGAATTAGAAAAATATGCATTTTTAAAAATTGCATTTATAGGCCAAGAAAATGTTCACTTTGTTCTAAATATTTTATTTAGACGGTGAAAATTGTTTTTGGCATTTTTAGAATTTTTTAATTTATTTTTAGGATTTTTCTTTTTCGGCGGAATTTATTTAAAAAAGTTCCCGGACCGCACTGGGCCAAAGGCCCAGCCGGCCCGTCAGCGCCGCCGCCTCCCAGTGCGTGGCCGAGCCGGACTCCCGCCGGAGTCCGAGCCGCCGCCGCCATGGCCTCGACCCCCTCTCCAAGTCGGGACCCCGGGGGGAGCCTTTATAACCCGCCCCGAGGTCGCCGCCACCAGCGTCGCCGCCTCCGCTGCTCGTGTCGCGCCGCCGCACCCTGCCTCGCTGCGCCGCCGTACCCCATGCCGCGCCTCGCCTCGCCTCGCCGCGCCACCGCGCGCGCGCCGGAGCTGTCGCCGCCCAGCGGATTTCTCGCCGCTGGATTTTTTTGGTTTAGGTAAAACCGCCGGTTTTTTTAAACCCTAGGTTCGGTTTTTTAGATCGGTTCGGTTTTCTCGGTTTTTCTTCAGTTTAGGTTATTTTGCGAATGTTCGTTTGTTCGTTTTAACGAACGAATTCACCCGTTCGTCTTTGTTAGCGGACGTTCGTCCAATAGATTTTCTTTTTCCGTTTATTTTTGGCCAGGGACCTATCCGCGATTAGTTTTATCGCAGATCAGCCCCTGATCTTCAAACCTTCGTAACTTTTCAACCGTTCGTCCAAATCCAGTGGAACCAACGCCAAAATCTTCGTCTCGAGCCCCTCTTTCTGGTTAATCAACTTGAACATGGTTTTGACAATTTAAAATTTGGTTTCAAGCAGATTTGAATTCGAAGTTCTTTTGATCGTAGTTTCAGTTCCGTAGCTCTGATTTGATTGATTCTTTTTGCAAATCGAATCTCTTTAGTTGAACTTTCAGATTTGATCTTCTTATTTGAGTTTTACCCTTGCATCTATGCTTGATTGCTTATGTATGCTATTGTTTGTTTGCGATAGAATTTCCAAAGTGTGAAGCGTGCTACTACGAGTCTCTAGGGTTTGCGGATCGTCAGCAAGGCAAGTAACACTTTGATCATACCCCTTTATTACCCAGTTTTTATGCATTAGTTACAATCCTTAAACATTGCATGATTAGGATGTGATTAACATGTGGGTATTGGGAAGTAGATGATGAGGTAGGACCTATTGTCCTTTATTATCAAACCCTGGGAGTTACTTCTACGTTGTGCTCATGTTGCTATGCTATGCTCGTAAACGTGGTTTGAGTTTGAGTGTATCCATGACAGATGTGAGATGGTTAATTTAATGGTTAACTTAAGGTGGCTACTTAAACACACATCCGGGTGGATTGGTTGCGGGCACCTAAGGATATACCAGTGCTGTCCTTTTGGTTCGCCACCCAGGCTCAAAGGGATCATAAGATTATTCATGCTAGAAACTTCCGTGTGCAGCCACAAGCTATTATGGGCTCTAGCATAGTTGAGTATGTTGCATGACCTCTTTCAGTGGTAGACTAGCAGATGTAGGGGGTGTAGGTTGGTACTGTCTACCCAGAGTAAAGAGTTAATGTTTCCGAAAGACTGTGTCTCGGTCATCCGTTTCTCAAACACCATGTAGTGCGAGAAATCCAACGGAGGAGGTCGAGTCTTGTGGGAAAAAGTGTGCAAACCTCTGCAGAGTGTACAAACTAATCATGGTTAGCCGTGTCCCCGGTTATGGACATCTTGAGTATCTGGTTCTTGGATTATCATGTTGATCTCATCACTCTAATTAATTTGTTGGGTTATTAATTAATTTTAATTGGGATTGAGATGGGGGTACCATTCTCAATGTTTATCAACTACCATGATAGTTAAATAAAATATATTCCTTTGTTGTAGGGAAAAATTGGCTTTTCGCAAAACATTATAACCATAGAGCCTCCACCAGCCATATATGCATGTAGTGATAGCATTTACTTGTTCATTGCTCTATTGTGCTATCTTGCCAGCATATTCCATGTGCTGACCCGTTTCGGGCTGCAACATATCATGTTGCAAACTTTTCAGACGAAGGGTAAGGTGCGCTAGGTCGTTGTCGTGCACTCAGCTATGCCGTTGGAGTTGATGGACTCACTTTATCTTCCAATCCTTCCGTTGTTATCCTATTTAGATGGCCTTAAGCCATATTTATTGTAATAAGTTCTATTTCGAGACATTCGATGTAATAAGTGTGCGATTGCACTCTGTTATAAATCCTTCAAGTACTGTGTGTGTCAGCATTACCAATCTAGGGATGACACTTATACACAGAGATTTGACCGTCTGAGGTCGGGTCGCTACACGCAGTAAGTTTCAAATTCATATCCGCCGACACTGCCAGTGCAATGTTATCCAGGAGATCATGTGCCCCAACCGAGCCCTCGGAAGTGAATAAGTTTTCATAGAAATTGGCCGCTAGATTGTGCATGTCCTCATCGACCACACACCTGATTCCATCCTCCTGTACCAGAGCTCTAACAGTATTCTTTCTCTTCTGGTGCGTTGCTCGGTTTTGAAAATACTTCGTATTTTGATCCCCCGCGAACAGCCAGTCTACACGAGATCTTTGTCTATACATAATCTCTTATCTCTCATAAACCTTCCTCAGTTGTTCCTCGATATCCCGGACCTCCAGTGAGTTACCGGTAGTAGTTGCCCGAGTCTTTGGCTCAAGAAGTTGCGCTTTCAGTGAAGCAATCTTGCGCCGAATGGAAGCAAACACTTCCCGAGCCCACCTCTGCATGCTCCTAGCCATAGCACTTAGCTTATCCCAAACTGTAGTAAGGTTCTGAGCTCCCGAGCCAGCAGCCTCCCACGCCTCGGCAATCATTGAGTCATAGTTTTCATGTCTGGTCCATGCTTCCTCGTATCTGAACGGCCGCATCGCTCTCCTTTGAGCACTTGGAGCCGTCTCCAAAGCTCTAATGAGAAGAGCCTGATGGTTCGATTTCTCGGTCATTATATGTTCCACCAAAGTCTCTGGAAAAAGCTCAAGAAAGCCATCCGAACACGTCACACGATCAAGGCGAACCTGAATATTGTCACTGCCATCCCTCTTGTTATCCCAAGTGTACGGGTAACCGGAAAATCCCAGGTCTGCCAAGCCGCAGTCGGCCAAGCAGTCACGAAAGTCTTCCGTACGAGAAAAACACCTAGTATGTCCCCCTAGCTGACCAGAGTGAAAAAGCGCTTCATTAAAGTCCCCAGCACAAAGCCAGTGGAGATCATCTTGAGCTCTCAGAAAGCAAATAGCATCCCACGATTTTTTTCCGAATGTCCGTCTTTGGCTCACCATAAAAACCAGTGAATCTACAGTGTTTACCTTCCCATATGATCTCAACATCAATGAAATATTGGCACTATGGGCGGACAGTAACCTCAACATGATCTCTCCACCATAACGCCAGACCACCACTCTTACCCACACAATCCACAGCAACCCCATTCTGAAAACCCAAGCTCCATTTAGCCTCTCCATAGCTTTTGCTTTCTTCTTTGTCTCAGTCAGAAAAACCACCACTGGATTGTACAACCTAATCAGGTCCCTTAATTCGCCAACTATCGAGGCCAATCCCAAACCCCGACAATTCTAGGCTAAGAAATTTATGGCGACCGGCGGCCCTGCTGTCCAGGGTCCGCCGAAAAGTCCATGTTTGCAGAGATGCGGTCAAACACTGTCGCGTCTTACGCCGAGTATCGCGAATAAACGCATCATTAGTCCCGTGTCTATCTGAATCACCTTTAACCACCCAGACTTGCTTTGACCTTCTCTTTTTGTTATCCATCTCCGTCATGGGTTGCTGGTGCCTATATTGAGAGGGAGCATCGTTCCTTCTTGGCTTCCTGGTATAATAGCCCCTTCGCCTACCCCTCTCTCCATGCATATCGGGTCGCCCATGCATAGAATCCATAACCTGTTCATCAGAGTACCTCCCACCATCAAATATGACATCCTCTTTCCCCTTTCTTTCCCAATTCTTGTCACGGTCACCCACATAGGAAGCCCTAAAGCTCTGGCTTAGTAGCTTATCCCGCATATCTCTTTCTCTCCTATGCTCAATATCATCTCTCAGATCATACTCCCGCTCAGCCTCGGACCAGTGTCATTTGTCGCTCCTATCTGCCATGCCCTTGTCATACCTTGCAGGCCCGCCAGTGCGGTATTCAGCAGACTTGGCAAAATCAAAATGCAGGTTCCTCCTTATTGGCACATCTCTTACCCTTGGATGATCAAAACGGCCTCTGGATCCAGTACTGTTACTACTACTATCTGCACCACCCACTGACCCTGCTTGGACCGGCGGGTTCCTCCCTGGGGAAGCTCGCGGCCACTCTCCCCATTGGCCGGAGGAATTCAGGGGAGGTTCACACAATCTCCCTACATGAACCACCCTACCACAATCAAAACAGAAGTGAGGGACTTTCTCATAGTGAAAATCAAACCATGTGCCTTCACTGTCGTCTTTGGACTTGTTCGCCTTGAAACCACGAACTAAGGGTTCATGGACAGAGATCCTCGCCCTAACCCTCGGTTGAGATCCTCGAGCAAAACCATCTTTATCAACATCAACTCTGATCACCTCCCCAAGCCAGTTGCCTAGGGCTCTTTCAAAAGTCTCTCTATCTCTTATATGAGCGCTTGCGTGTGTAAATAGGGCTGGTAGTTGATGGAAATAATAGAATCGCCCCGCTGGTTCACCCACGCCTAGGTGATGTGGGCCGGCCCATTTGACGTCCGGTCATTAGTTTGCCGTTTTTCTTTTCTTGTTACTTGTGATTTCGCTTTAAGAAATGTAGGTCCGTGCTTGTGCTCCTGCTCCTCCTCCGGACCGAGATCTCCTGTCCTGCCACCGCCTCCACTCCTCGAGCACGGCGAGTCACCATCACCTCGTATCGCCGACGTCGGTCACCACCGCAAACCAGGTACTGACACTTCGCTCAGCCACAGATTTCCGTATTAATCTCTCGCCTTGTCTGCTCCTTTTGTCGGATCTCTCCCTAGATGTTTCTGGACCTTAGATAGATAAGATTGCGACGTTTTTTGGCTTCTGGCTAAATTAGGGATAAGATCAAACTGTTTGCTTGCCCCCGTGTGCTGATTAATTGGAGCCAAGAAACCATTAGAGCGTTGAGGGGGGGTGCGAGCCAGCAGCGGCCTGATTGTTCCTCGGCCCTTCATCAACTGGGGTTGTTGAATTCTTTAGGCAGGGGCCTGCCCATGGCCGAGGAACAATCTGGCCCGCCGGCAGCGGACGGGGTGGTGGTGGCGATGAAGGGCCACCCGGGGTCAGGCAAGTCCACGGTGGCTCGTGCCATCGCCTCCTCGCTCCGATGCCCGCTCCTTGACAAGGACGACGTGCGGGACTGCACCCTGCACCTCGAGCGCGCCGCCGCCGGCAGCGGCATCCTCAACGACCTCTCCTACGCCGTGCTCTGGAGGTTGGCCGAGAGGCAGCTCCGGCTTGGCCTGTCCATCGTCGTCGACTCCCCACTGTCGCGCCGAGCCCATCTCGATGCTCTGGCCCGCTTGCCTGCTGCACTTGTTATCATTGTGGAATGCCGGCCAGGCAACCAAGATGAATGGCGCCGCAGGCTGGAGGAGCGTGGAGGCGTCTTGGCCGATGATGGATGGCATAAGCCCAAGACGTGGGCCGACCTAGAAAGGCTTGTGGAAGGGTACCAAGGATGCACAAACTATGACACTGGGGATTTGCCGAGGATCCTTGTGGATACAACGGACCCGACGGTCAGCACCGAGGCAATCGCTGTGAGGGTTGTGGATTTTATTAGGTCTCTTCTAGCCCGTGCGCATTAGATATGTTATAATAGCTGTCGACCAACGTTTTGGTGAAGACAAGGTTCATATGTTTTCTGTCAGCAGCAAAATAGAGGATAAGTTAAGTTTCAGATTAGAATTTCATGGCAGAATGTTAAAATGATGTATATTGTATTGTATAGGATTGGAAGTGCATGTGTTTAACTTCTTCATCCGTTCCCTCATTTCCTTGCGCAGGGTTGATGCTTATGCTCGCCCTCTGTTTACGAGTGTAAACGTTCTCAGTACCTCAAACGTGTTGCAAAATGACCCACCTATGTATTATGTTACTGATTTTGAAGCCTTTACTTGATACTTGATACATTTTGCTTCCTTCCCCATCATTAAGGTTACAATGCTAGATCATTACACAACACATTGTTTGTTTTCCCCGTAGTGATAGCTGCTTATGTCACAGTGTGTACTTAACATGAACCCTGTAGAAGTCTCTGTAATGCATTACTAGGAATTATGAATCTCTTAGGAAATAGTTAACCTGTTATTGTCAATCAAGGTTTGCAGCCATTGATGTCACTCATCTTTATTTGGTCCTGGTAACCTAAAAATGATCATATATACATGTACGGTCATAACATTTCAGTGGCTATTTTAGAAACCAGAATTGATAGCGAGAAATATCGTCATTTTTCTCTTACAACTCAGATGTCCTGATTCTGAATGTGTAACATACACTTTTTTGTTCTGTGGTTTGCTATGGATAAGACGCTGGCAGCTTCCAATTTCCATTTCATTCTTGGTAGCCTGTCAAGTGGGGGCAAGTACAGTAGAAACAACCCTTTTGGTGAATGAATAGAAAATATCAACCTGGATTGTCTGATTGGACCTAGATTGGTCATTAAGTTTTGGAACTTGTGGGTGTATGTTTTAAAACTCGCCGGTGCAAGTTTTGTAACTTGCATCTGTGCCATCCATCTCCGATCTGATGGCCCAAGTTGATCTTTTCTATTCTTGCACCATAAGGTCTGATTCTATTGTAGTCGTCCCCTTTAAGTTGCACTGACGAAAACTTGTTTCCAACAGCACCACGTATCTTTTTATGCTCAAAGAGGCCTAGTCATAAGAAGCAAGTTAATACTTTTTATTTTCTTTCAAGAAAACAATGAGATCAAGTTATTTTGAAATTCAAGAATTTTATGATTCGTTGGGAGGCCATATGTTATTTATTTGTACTTCAAAAGTGTTTTTTCTGCAGCACGAGGCAGTCGTGTGTTGGGAGAACAGTAGTATGCATATTGCAGTCTCAAGCATCTGAACAAATACAAAGTTGAGCACTAGGGTAGCCAGTTATATCAAGTGAGAGCAGTGATTCGGTGCCCAGGCTCATCTTCACCCGCGTTTAAGAAAAAATTCAAAACAAATACTAGAAAAATTCAAAAAAATCCAAGCAAATTTTGCATGGTAGATAATTTGGTGCGTGAGGTTCGTTCCAAATTTCAGATCATTTGGTTATCTGAGTAGCTCTCGGCAAAAAAGACAAATTTGGGGTCTGTAAAAAAGTTTACTGTTCATGTACTGTTCCTACCCAATTTGTCTTTTTTTCTGAGAGCTACTCATATGTCCAAATGATCTGAAATTTGGAGCGCAGCTCACGCATCAAATTATCTACCATGCAAAAAAGAATTGGAATTTTTTTATTTTTTTGAATATTTTGTGATTTTTTAATGTTGAAACAGTATCAGTACTTTTCTTGTTTGTGAAGACTATCACCAGAGCCCAGACATAACTCCCTCGTTTTGTGTTTCACTAGTCCCCGTGCTAGATGGCATCTTCTACTCTAAAACCAGGTGTGCCTATTACTTTGCAAGAGCTAGAGCCCTCCTCAGAGATGCTCAAGCAAGGGGCATCCCTCCGGGTAACAGGAATGTATGTGTGTAGGTGCTTCCTTCTGAAAAGTGCAAACTTCTGTGCTAACCTTTTTGGCTTGCAATTCTTTTAGCCTTCAGTCATATGATGTGGACTCTGCAGTTGCTGTCATTCAAGATGGCAGTGCTAGACTGAAGATTGATACTCAAAACCTGAGAGACATTAGTTTCCGCAGCAATTCCACGTTCCAGTTCATCGGTGAACTCCTGATCCAGCCAAACAACGATGTAATTTTTTCTCCTTCCAGATTTTGCCAGTCGGTTTGGTCTTAGTATCATTGGAACAATGCTACATGAAATTTGGTGCTTGCGTCCTGCAGGCGATTCTGCAAGCACGTGTGGGCAGGAATGTTGATGGACTTGACCTGAACCTCTACCAGCAGTCTTTGATCATCCGACGGCAACATGAAGCCAAACTACTAAGCTCCAGGAGGCCATGATCCAAAGCTGTGAACCAGGCTCAAAGCCTCACTTCAGTTTTTCTGAAGTATGGAGCATGTGAGAAAAGAATCACCTAACTCATGATGACCATGTTCTCCAGTTTGTTATAGAACCTACAAAGTGGTACTAGTAGTTGTTAACTGAGTTTCCTGAGCACAGATTATTCCTCGAGGGCCACCTCATTCTCAAGGCTATTTAAGCTATCAGGTCCATGAGCTCATATTGGTTGAGGGTCCACATATCTGTTTCACGTTGTTTTGTGGGCTGGCATTCCCTTTCAGCTCGACGGATGTGGCTGCAGAGTGATATCCTATTATTCTGAACAATTTGGAACCTGACAGGCTGTGTGGGGACAGATGGATGTGATGCCTACAAACCTTAATTTCTTTTAGTTAGTGATAGCGCTTCAGACTAATTACCGCTGGAGGCACATAAACCATGGGGAACTTACATGAGCAGCCGCATAATGGGAAGGTGTATATACACCTGATATGGGGGAAATTAATAATTAAAGAAGTCAATAAAGTTCAGAAGTATATTTTTGAATAAACTTGACTTTTTTTCACTAGTATATTTATTTTCACGAATAAAAACCCAGCATTGATAAGTCAATAAAATTCACACTAATTTGATCAAATATTTATTTGCCTTGAAGTCAATGCATTTTTTCTTTTGTTGTTTTTTTATACAAGTGCAATGAAAGGTCAAGTTTTTATTAAAAAAACAGTTTTTTATTTAATTATCACCCCCACCCACACATAACTGGGTACGGTCAGCAGACGGCAGTGCCGAACGAACGATTCGTTGGCCCCCCAGGGGTTTGATCGGCCGAACCCCATGTGTTCGCTCCAGCAGCTGGCCCAGTAAATTATTAAACGTGCAGAAAATAGGGGCTAGCCCCAATTAGCTATTTTTTAGAAGAAAAATTGACATAAAAAAATTTGTCATGTAAAAATAGTAGTGCATAGTAAGTTGCAAAAAAAAGTCATGTTCCGAAAATGAAAAAGTGTGAAATTGCACTATTAAGGAATTCTCTGGAGTCATACCCCATAGAGTCAATGAGACGGTGATCGTATTAATTCCAAAGCTGCCAAACCCCTCACGTCTCACTGACTTTAGACCCATCAGTTTATGTAACATGATCTACAAATTGTGGCCAAGTGCTTGATAAACAGGTTACGCCTTATATTGGATGACATTATTTTTCCCGCCCAAAGCGCTTTTGTACCTGGTCGTTTAATCATTGATAATGTTCTCCTGGAGTTTGAGTATCTGCATTTTATTCAGCAAGAGAAAAACCCGGATAACAGTTTTTGTGTTTACAAACTTGATCTGTCTAAGGCGTATGATCGTGTGGACTAGGGATTCTTGAAGCAAGCGATGGAAAAGTTAGGCTTCTCTTACCAGTGGGTACGGTGGATAATGTCGTGCATTACCTCAGTGAGATACTCTGTGAAATTAAATGGAGCCATCGTGGATTCGTTTGCACTGTCGCGTGGGCTTCGGCAAGGTGATCCCTTATCCCTGTTTTTGTTTTTATTTGTTGCTGATGGTCTCTCTTCCCTCCTCAGATAGGGTCTGGTGTCCAATAATTTTGAGCCTTTCAAAGTATGTAGAAGAGTGCCGGGGGTGTCATATCTCTTATTCACAGATGATACTCTATTATTTTTCAAAACTAATCAGAACCAAGCAACATTCATAAAAAGTGTGATACACAACTATCAACAAGCTACAGGGTAGCTTATAAATCCCGAGAAGTGTTGTGTACAATTTGGTGATGCATGTCCGGTGGACAACCAAGAGCTTGTAAGACACATCCTTGAAGTCCAACAACAGGATTTTGAAGGGAAATACCTCGGACTTCCGACGCCAGATGGGAGGATGCACCGTGGAAAATTCCAAAAATTACAAGAGAGCTTGGCGCGTCGCATTCTGGAATGGGGAGACGGCCTATCACAAGCAGCAAAAGAAACTATGATTGAGTCAGTGGCTCAGGCAATTCCAACTTATATCATGGAAGTGTTTATCGGTGTGTGAGGATCTCACAAGGCTAGTAAGGAATTTCTGGTGGGGAGCAAAAAACGGTAAACGCAAAACTCACTGAAAGGCATGGGACAAAATCACAGAACCGTAATGTAGGAGGCCTCGTTTTTCGTGACTTTCGGTTGTTCAACCAAGGTCTCTTGGCAAGGCAAGCGTGGACACTCCTAACAGCCCCGAGTCACTCTGTGCGAGAGTTCTTAAGGCAAAATATTACCCTAACGGTTCGTTGGAGGACACTGTTTTTGCAGGCAACGCATCACCAACATGGCAGGCCATTACATATGGTTTGGAGCTCCTAAAGAAGGGCATCATCTGGCGGGTGGGAGATGGCGAGCACATCCAGATTTGGAGGGACCCATGGACCCCTCGTCTATTCTCCTACCGACCCATCTCATTGCATGGTACATGCCGTCTCAGGCGTGTGGTGGAACTCCTGGATGACGAAGGGCGGCGGAACATGAATCTTCTCCAACAATACTTCTCACCCCTAGGTGTCCAAGCAATCATCTAGATCAAGGCATCCCCGCGTCGACTCGTCGACGACCTGGCATGGGCCCCGGACGCCAAGGGCAACTTTTCTTATCGGCTATGCCCATGATGACAAGCACTGCACATCTTCGTGCGCCACGAGCAGGGCACCAAACGACACACGTGTTGTCTGGGAAGCATTGTGGGGGTGCCCTGCTCCCCCTAAGGTACGAGTCTTTGCTTGGCGGTTGGCTACAAATTCACTTGCCATCATGGTTAATTTAAAATGGCGTAATATTGAGGTCACTAACACCTGTGTCATTTGTGGGACGGAATGTGAGGACACATTCCACGCCATGTGTAGATGCCCGCTTGCACAAGGCCTATGGAGAGCCATGGGAAACAATGGAGCATGCCGAGACTAGAAGATATCCAGAATACAGGAACAGAATGGCTGCTCCAACTACTGCACCAATGTTCGCCAGAAGAAAGGCTGCAAATCTTGATGACATTCTGAAGATCTTGGCATG
>NC_057799.1:301468411-301474186 GCF_018294505.1 Triticum aestivum
TATCCAGCTACATTGATACTCTTCTCTCCATCAAGCAACATCCAGAGATGGACATAGTCAAAGGGAAAATGTCTATCTCATATGATAGTAAGAATACTGTTGTTGGGCCAAAGAAAGTCAGGAGGTGGCCGGCTGGCCCGATGCTCGCTGGTGCAAACCACCTCAGGGGTGGCATAAGCTGAATGATGGAGCCTTCGAGGAGCTTGGTGTTGGTGGAGCAGGGAAGATCCTACGCGATGATACGGGTAGTGTCATATACTCTTCTTGCCGCTACCTTAGAGCCTGCTCATCGGCTTTGGAGGCGGAGCTGGCGGCCTGCATGGAGGGCATCAACATCGCAAGTGCATGGAGTACGACCCAATGATCCTCGAGACTGGCAGTTTGGTTGCTGTCAACATGCTTAGAGAAAGACAGATAAATAGATCGTCATGTACGTCCTTTTTAGGGCAAATAAAGAAACTTCAGATGAGTGAGCATGCTACACATCATGTAGGTAGGAAGGGGAACATTGTAGCACATGAGCTAGCTAGGATGGGGAGAATAGAGCAGCGCCGTTTGGTTGCGTGGGGGGCGAATAATATTGGCAACTTATGCCAAGCAGACTATAATGATCCTCCTTAATCAATGAAAACCTTTCATTCGCAAAAAAGTTTATAATTATGGTGAACCAACCTGTGGTTGGATGGTTAGGAGGACAGTGGTATCCTTCGTCCACCAGGATTCAAATCCTAGTGCTCGCATTTATTCAGGATTTATTTCAGGATTTCCTATGATGCACGTTCAATCAGAGGAGATGTTCCTGTCGACTACAAGGTGTCTATGGTGACTTCATAAAATCTCAAGATGATATGCCGGCTCAGTCTCTCAAGGTGTGCGCGTGCGCATTTTTAGGGGTAAGTGTATGTGTGTATATTGAGCCCTTGCGTCTGTGTTTAAAAAATAAAATTGCGATTTAACCAAAGACATACAATTACAAAAAATGCAATGATTTTAAAGGACAAACATTTTCTATACTTACGGCAATTTTGCCATGTCATTTTATGTTAAGTTATGAAACTTGTCATGTTCCGGGACCCTAAATATCGAGCGTACGTTAGCATTTTTTTCTTTTGAGGGAAGCGTACGTCCAAACGCCCGAAATCACTAGTTGAGGAGTAATTGTTGCAAAGATCACTGCAACTCCTCAGGTTGCAACAAGTGGTGCATATGCAGCGCGCCACTTGTCGCGACGTGGGAGTTTTCCCTATTTTTGTAGATCCGTTTATTCCAAACGTTTTATCTCTAAACCCGTGCGTTCAAATCTCGAACCGTTTTCACCGTTGGATTTTTCGCATCGAGATCTTCAAAACTAGATCCCATGTTGATCGGTTTTGATGAACTTTTTTTTCATGAAAAAACCGGCCAAAAAACGGACAAAAAACCAAACGGTGAGCACTAGTTTTTTCCCTTTCCGAAAGAGGCACGCCCGTGCCTCTCACGAAATCATAACCGTGCCACTTGCGGAAGCAAAACCGTGACTCTCGCGGAAGAAAAAAAGAAAATGCGTTTTTTCGTTTCCGAGGAGGCACGGCCGTGACTCTCGCAAAATCACACCCGTGCCTCTCGCGGAAGCAAAACCGTGACTCCCGCGAAAGGATAAAAAACAGAAAAAGCATTTTTTCCGTTTTCAAGAGGCACGGTCTTGACTCTCGCGAAAGCACAACCGTGCCTCTTGTGGAAGCAAAACCGTGACTCTCGCGAAAGGAATAAAAACAGAAAACACGTTTTTTTTTCGTTTCCGAGAGGCACGGCCGTGACTCTCACGAAAGCACACCTGTGCCTCTCGCGGAAGCAAAACCGTGACTCTCGTGAAGGAAAAAAAACAGAAAACGTGTTTTTACTCGTTTCCAAGAGGCACGACCGTGACTCGCGAAAGCACAACCGTGCCTCTCGCGGAAGCAAAACCGTGACTCTCGTGAAAGCAAAAAAACAAAAAACATGTTTTTTTTCGTTTCCGAGAGACACGGCCGTGACTCTCGTGAAAGCAAAATCGTGCCTCTCGCGGAAGCAAAACCGTGACTCTCGCGAAAGGAAAAAAATAAAAACGCGTTTTTTCGCGCAAAAATGATTTTTTTCGAAAACAAAATTTGTCGAAAAGCTAAGGAAGACCAGTGGGAAACCAAAACGTAAAAAACCCGGAAAAACACATTTAAATAGACGAAAACGAGTGCGGAAAAAGAAAAAAGTAAAATCCGGAGGGAGCGCCCAGAGCACTACACGTGGCGAATGACTGAGAGCGTGTCAAGTGGCGATGATCGTTGCGAGGCTCCCGAAGGAGCGCTCGTTAACTAGTGGCTCCCCAAACGCCCCGTGCGAACGATTCGTTTCGGGTCATATGGGCTTGCTGGCCTTAAAAAGCTGGCCAATCCCAGCCCATTCCTAAGAAAAAAGTGCCACACAGTTTCGGCTCTGCCCATAAGCCCAGTTAGCTTTCTTTTATAGAAAAAATGCCTGCAACAAAAAAGGACCCAATTGTCATGATCTGAATTATGAAAAACTGCCATGCTAAATTTTAAAACTGACATGTTCAGAAAAGGAAAACATGCCATGCCATTTAAACTTAAAGTGTCATACTCTAAAATAAAAAAAATGACATCCTCTTTTTTTGAAACCAAAAAATGGCATCCTCTTAATAATAAAAATTGCATGTTCTTGATTATTAAAATGGCATGCTCTTAAAAATAAAAACTACCATGTTAATGATAAATAAAAATTCCATACCCTTAATAATACTGCCATTCTCTTAATAATAAAAATGTCATGTTGTTGATTACTAAACTACCATCCTCTTAAAATTAAAAATGGAATGCTCCTAATAATAAAACTGCCATGTTATTGATAATAAAATGTCATGCTTTTAGTAATAAAATTGCCATCCTCCTAATAATAAAAATGCCATGTTTTGATTATTAAACTACCATCCTCTAAAAAAATCCATGTTATTTGACTATTAAAATGCCATGTTTAGAAAACATCCCCTCTAAAAATTAGGATTTTTTTCTTTCAAAAATGGAAAAAATAGGATTTTGGATTTTGTTTTCAAATGAAAAAAAGAATTTAAGAAACGGTTCACTTGAATAAATAAAGAAAATTGAACACAACTATTAATGAACCCTAGCTTCAGCCCAGTGGTTAGTGTCATTCCCACTACTACTGGAGGTGGCCAGTTCGACTCCCTTCAGCTGAGCAGCGCATCGCTCAGGATTTTTTGGAAAAATAAAAGGGCGATGCTAGGCGCCGGCGCGCCGGCGCACCAGCCGAACAGTTTCGGCCGGTCCAGCCCTGGCCGTTCGATGCGAGCCGCGCGCGGTTGGATCTGGAGCAAAAAAAACTCGTCCCCAGCTTCTTCTTCCTCGACTCGATCCCCTCGCTCGGGCCGCGCCGCGCCGCGCCTCCTATCCCTCGCCGCCCATCCACACCCTCGGCGCCCGTCTCCGTCGCCGCTTCCAACCCTCGCCGCCCGTCCCCGTCGCCGCTTCCAACCCTCACTGGCCGTCCTCATGGTCGCCGCGACACATGAAACAACTACATCTGCGGTTGCAGCTTGCAGCGGCGACGCTTGTAGCTTTCCCCGGTTGTAGCTCCGCCGCCACCCCTCGCCGTTGATGCTCATCGCTGCACGAAATTGCGTCGATGACGGCCGCCAGCCATCCACTGTGATTGCGGCTCGGTGGCGACACGCGCAGGTTGAAGCATTTCGCACATACGATTGAAGCTTTCTCTACAACGGATGCAACTTTTCTGGTTATGCAGTGTATGGTTGTAGCTTTCTTTTTCAATGGTTGTAGCTTTTTTCATCTACGGTCGAAGCTTTTCTATCAACGGTTGCAGCTTTTTTCTTTGTAGCAGCCTTGGTTAATGCTTTCTCTATCGTTTCGGGTTGAAGCTTTTTCATCAAGGGTTGTAGCATTTTATGTCGACGGTTGTAGCACTCTGCCATGGCAATGACTGCTTGCAGCTTTTGATGTATCTGGTTGAAGCTTTTTTCATCTTGGTTTGAAGCATTTTGGTTAACAGTTGTAGCATGAGGGCATGCGGCAGGTTCTGCAATGCCTCCGCCATGTCTGCAGCGCGAGCGCCGCCGTCCTCGCAGCTCGTCGTCACCATGCTCGCCATCCATGATGGCAGCTCTCCTGGGCACCGGTTGCAGCAGGCCACGACGCGGCTCCAGCTTCCGCCGGGGCCGGCGAGCGAGGACGGCGAACGGCGATGGGGATGGCCGGCGCGGATGGCCACCGGCGATGAGGACGGCCGGCGGGGGCGGCGAACTGCGACGGCCAACTGAGGTAGGGACCGGCGAGATGAAATAGAGAGAGAGGAAGCAGCGCAGCCGCGTGGGGCGTTAATGGCGAGCGATTTGTGGGCCGATGGAAGGGGATCGCACAGGTCACGCGCGACCGGCTGAGTGGTTCGGCCGGTGCCCCGGCCCCAAACGTTTCCGAAAATAAAAAGGGAAAGCTCGCTAGGATTCGTTCGCAGAGTACGACTCCAGAGAGGTGATGTGGCGTTAGCCATGCGTCAAGATCCTGCTATAGCAGTGAAGGCGTTCGCCAGGGTTGGGCTCTTAGCGAATATTCGTCAAATAGCATTTCCGCTTATGTGATCATCGCAAAGGTTTTTTCTTTGCTACTCCCGTCATACCATATTATTTGATGTTCTGGCCTCAACCATATTTTTTTTCAAACCATAATTCATGTCCAAGCGTGGAGATCCTATTTATCATGTGGGGCGGAGAATAGCGGGTAAACGTGCACCCCATCCTCCATATCCCTTTTATACGGGACGGCCCATATTCAGATCTTTGACGTGGCTTTTCTCCCACCAGTTTTGGGAAGGTTCTAGAACCTCCCTGAATGGTTTTGCTTTTGTGTTTTCGGGCTATTTTCTTCTTCTCTATTACTTTTTTTCCTTTTTTATTTTACAATTTGTATTTTTTATATCAGGAATAACTTTTGAAATTCGTGAACATATTTCAAATTTATGACCTATTTTGGAATTTTATAAAAAATTGAAACTCGCGAACATTTTTTTGCATTGGTGAACGTTTTTTTTTTAAATTTGAGAATAATTTTTGAAATTCGCAAATATTATTTTGATTCATGAACTGATTTTGAATCGAAAAACGTTTCACAAAATTTAAAAACAACTTTTAAATTTCGTGAACATTTTTTTAATTAGCGAACATGTTTTGAAATTTTGGAACAAATTTGAAATTCCCTAAAAAAATTGTGTCGACAACCATTTTTTGAATAGACTAACATTTTTCAAAACTCAATATTTTTGAAATTTAGGAACATGTTTTGAAATTTGCGATAAGTTTTGAAATCATTAACATTTTTTGCATCAACTATCATTTTTTAAATTTGGGAACAATTTTTCAAATTCATGAACATTATTTTGAACTTTTTGAATATTTTTTGATTTCGTGAACACTGTTTGAATTCACATAATTTTTTTAAAATGTCTACAATGGCGGGCTGATTTAGGAAAAATGACTCAATCCTAGTAAAGAAAAATCACAGAATTGAAAAACCAGTCTAGTAGCCTACTTCATCCAAGGAAAAACAACAAATCGGGTAAGTGAGCTGGCCCACTGCGCGCGCGAGCATACGCGTTCACTCACTATCCAGTGCACCATTCGCTCAATAGAAGGTCCCATCCTAGTGCACCACACTCATCCTTTTTTGTGGGTTTCCAATTTTGCCCCCGACTTTCCGGAATCACCTCACTTCTCAT
>NC_057799.1:301474524-301488253 GCF_018294505.1 Triticum aestivum
CGTTTCCAATTTTGGAGCATTCGGTCACTTTTTAGGATTGTGAGGGCGGCAAAGATATTTTACCACTTTCCTTGGTGTGTTGGATGTTTTTCGTGAACAAATATGCAAAGAAGGAAGTAGTTTGAATCGACATTGCATATGCCGGGAAAGAAAACACCATGTTGTTGGTTGGACCATGTTTAACACATTGGTTTGTGCATCTTATGCTCGTTACTGCTTTAAGTGTCTATTGTTAGATATTTATAAAGTTTTTCATTTAGACCATCCATTCTCTTCATTCCTCATACTGATAATTATTTGATGGCAATTAATCACCACCACACCACTGACGCGTTGCCCCTCATGTCTGATCCATGCATTATTGCGTCCTAATGGTTGGGGATCCCGAAGACGTGATGTACCTCATCGGGCTCGAGGGCTTGCCCCAAAGAGACCCCATGACCCGTCTCCCGGAGGTGCGCCACACGAAAGAGCAGTGATGTGGGACCAGTTTCCCGGCCCCAAGCAGTGGACACAACTTTGCGTTGACATCATGTGCAAGGTGACATTCGATGAGAGATTGAGCTTCCTCGGCGATCGAAGGAAGCCAACGATGGATGTGATTTACTGGGCAATGGAGTACGTGGAGCCGCTGGACCCAGTGCAGGCAGAGCATTGGTGCGACTACGAGCCAGGGAATCCATCCCGCCTGGGTCTCATCCGCCCAAGTAAAGGGCCACTCACCTCTCCCTACCTTGAGCTCATCCTCGGCAAGTGCAGGTGTTGTGCAGGGAGCTTGTGTTCCAGTCCTACGTGGACGTCGTAATGGTGTTGGACCGCATCGTCGTGACCTTGAGCCACCCCATGGCCAGATGATCGAGGTTAGGTTCCATTCTATCCCCCTATATCTCGATGTTCCTCTTCTTGTGTTTCTGGGTTTCCCCGGATTGTCCATTTTATTTTACCGCTTCCCAACCCATGATTGTTCACTTGGATACATGTCATCATGTTGCTCATCGATTTGACCCTACCTCGACACAATTTTGCTTCTCGGGTCAGAAAATTTGGACCTCGGAGTTTGTCCTTCGTTGACATGTCCACAAGCCTATAATGCACCAAGGGGGCATGTGCTGCTGCTGGTGGAGGTCAGGGAAATCGTCCCTGCCCCAGGGGAAGGATAATACCGGGCCACATCTTCGCCAACCCCCAATTGACTGACAACCTCGCAAGCAACAAGTGAATGCTCTCCGGGTTCCTCATGTTCCCTTGTAGTTTTCTTTTGAGGTTGAGCAACCATTAGACCTTAGGTATAAGGACATGGTTTTGTTTCAATTGTGGGTGACCTAGGCACTATGTTGGTAATTGTGTCAAGCTGAAGAAATGTTTTATCTGTGGATAGTTAGGGCATAATGTTAACAACTGTGCTGCCTGGTTCATCTTCATCCCATTGCGACATACTTTCGTAGTGTTAATGTTGGTCTCGGTTTTACCACACTGGTGTTTCTACGGCAAATGAGTGTAATTGACAATTTTAAGAACCGTGGCGTGCAATATTCTCGAAGGTGATATGAAGAAAGTCAAGGTTTGGGATTTATGGAATTTTGTCTTCTGCAAACAGAAACAGTGGTTATGGCAGATTAGAGAGATGAGTGGTAAAACCTTTTTGGATAGATTTATTCATAGGAAGAATGTTGAAGACCTTATTGCTATGTGCTTTTGATCTGAAGTCTGATATCAACGTGGATTGGAATGGAATAGAGCGTGCAAAACCTACATGCTTTTGGAATTCTGACAGATGTGGATTGGAATGGAATGTTCAAAAGCTTTTTATGAAAAATGATAGTCATGAATACAAGTCAAAACACTACTAACCCCTCATCACTGACCATCCACTGACCACACATCAGTGATGGGCTTCATCACTGCCTGGCCAGTGTAGACGCGTCAATCATGAATTTCGAGGGACTAACCTAGCAACATGTCATAAACCAGCAAATTACAGGCCGGTCATAGATAACTAATTGATGGGTTATATTGACCTTAACTTATCACTGACTGGTCGTTATGTAGTGATTGATTTTCAGTGGCCAGTCTGATGTATGTTATTTACTGCCTACCGCTTTGTGACTTAGAGGTGTTCCAAATTCATTTCATCACCGTTTCAGTTCCTGTCCTTCGAAAAGTGGCTCATCGGCCGACACGACACCGAATCACCTCCACATTATTATGAACCACCACAACCTCCACAAACCCGAGCTCTTTCCCGCCACCCATTCTTCCCAAAATGCGTCGAAATTGGGCTCGAATTTTTCATGGTGTGGCTGCTACCGACCCAAAGTTCCGCCTAATCATTTCAGCACCTCCCGGCAGTCGTCGTGCCAGACGATTCCTCGAGCTTGGACGACAAAGACGACTGTTGGTGTAATGATTGGCGCCTTATGTTTGGAGTTTGTTGACATAAGCAGTATGGGATTTATGTCTTTGCTAGTGCACACAGAGTAACAGGCCCTGATCTCACGAGGAGTTTGATCTAAACGATGAAGGTAATCTCCCTGCTTCGCAGTGAAGGTTATCACCGAAGATTATGATAACAAGAGTGACCCCTTAAACTGCTGACGTGAAGCAATTGGTTTGGTGCCTGTCCGAAGAAAGTGATTGCATCCGAGGAGATTGAAGACGAAGTGAAGACATAGCATTTATTTCATTATTCTTCTTCTCTTTATTGAGTCATAGGACCACCATACTATTAAGAGGGGTGTAGCGTTCGAAGCTTTGATTCTCTGATGCTAAACCCAAATCCTATGAAAGTTGCGAGAGAAATCTCTTTGTGTTCCGAGCAAATACTTGCCAGCAAGAGACCGTGATCTTCTCCGTTACGAGAGATTTGTCTCTGACCGAGGAGTTAGCATTACTTGTTCCTCAAATAATGTTACTGTTGCTCCAAAATCCGACTGTTGTGAAAATGTCGGTTGGCCATTGGCTGGACCGCATGTCCAAAATGGTCATTTCTCACCAGGGAAGGCTACGGCTATAAATAGCCACCCAGCGCCGGTGTTGTCCGGCGGCTGCTTTGTTTCAATCTGAGAAGATTCTCGAGCAACCCCCTCTCCGAGTGATTTGCATTTAAAGTCCACCGAGAGAAAACCCCTAGAGTCGAAAAATAGATAGTGGTTCAGCATCACTCGAGTCTAAGTCTAGTACGCTCTGCCTATTACTCTTGAGAACTGCAAACTCTCTAGACGGTTAGGTGTCAATTTCTTCAGAGACCAAGAGTGCTTGTGGTTCTCGAAGAAGAAGTCTGTAAGGTTCGGAGATCGCCTCAAGTGTCTATCACGAGTGATCAACATTGGTTGACGAACCAATTGTCGAGGAGAATAGGGCGAAGAGAGTTTATCTTCTGTGTTAAGTCACAACCCCTCCAAATAGACGTAGTCCTTGTGCAGAAGGATGAACTGTTAGAACAAATACCTTGTCGCCATCGAGCATCACTGGTTTCCCCTGCTACTCCTATTTACTTTCGATCTATTCCAATCAAGTGATGCATGTTTTAGTTTCCTTTTGGTAGTTTGTTTTAGCTCGTTGTACTTAGTTTTTCATTCGCTCCACTGCTGGGTTTCGAGAGTTTTGAGATTTCCGAAGAAATTTTAAAACTCCCATTCACCCCCTCTAGTAGACATACTTCATTCCTACAAATGGTATCAGAGCAAGATACTGACTCTGCTCATTTTGGTCTAACCACCTTGGAGTTTAAGTATGTCTTCAGTGAGCTACAAGTCGCATTTCAAGATTCCCATCTTCGATGGGACGTACTATCCCTTCTAGAAAGAGAAGATAAAGATCTGTCTCCAAGAAATTGATGATGATATGTGGAATGTGGTGCAGTTTGGGTTCATGGTTGAAATACCTCAGGCCCCCACTGACCAAGAGAAGAAACTCATTCAGATGGATGCTCAAGCCAAAGATGAAATTGGTGGCCATCTCTCTCGTGCTCAATTTCTTCGCTATCGTCAGTGTGAAACTGCGAAGGATTTGTGGGACATTCTTGAGAAGAAAAATGAGGGTGTTTCAACTCAAAAAAAGCTCGCATTGATACTCTTTGAGCGAAATTCAATCGGTTCAAGCGCATTGGAAATGAAAGTTATCAGCAAACTTTCGATCATCTGAGTGACATAGCAAATGAGCTTCAAGGTCTTGGCGCCAAAGACATCACTGATCACGAAGTTGTGAAGAAGCTGCTCCGATCACTTGACAGTTCATTCGACACACTAGTTCTGATGATTAGGGAACGAGCTGATTTCAAAGTTCTAGACTCTGCTGATATCATGGAAAGGCTGAACACCCACGAGGAACAAGAAGAAGAGAAGAGAGATCTCTATGGCTCAAGTCACCGTAAAAATCATGCTCTCAAGGCTGTGGCTAATTATTCCTCCAAAGGAAATGCCGAAGAAGATTCAGATGACCGAGAAAGGATCAGCAAAGATCTCGCATTAATCATGAAAAGATTCCAGCGCCTTCACAGGAAGAGCCAGTGCCAGAAGAAAGGTTCAAGCAACTCTGGCAGTTCAAAATCTTCATCAAAACCAACTGGAGAGTACACCTGTTTCAAGTGCAAAAAGCCAGGACATTTCATTTCGGACTGCCCTCTCTGGGAAGCTGAAATCCGTGCTAGTGGAAGATATGATTCAAGCAACTATCGAGCCAAAAGTAAGAGCAAGAACTATGATGACCCACAAGTATAGGGGATTAATTGTAGCTCTTTTCGATAAGTAAGAGTGTCAAACCCAACGAGGAGCAGAAGGAAATGACAAGTAGTTTTCAGTAAGGTAATGTCTGCAAGTGCTGAAATTGTAAGTAACGGAGTAATTTAATAGCAAGATAATTTGTAACTAGCAAGTAACGATAGTAGTAACAAAAGTGCAGCAAGGTAGCCCAATCCTTTTTTAGGCAAAGGATAGGCCAAAACGGTCTCTTATGATAAGCAAAGCATTCTTGAGGGTACACGGAAATTTCATCTAGTCACTTTCATCATGTTGGTTTAATTTGTGTTCGGTACTTTGATAATTTGATATGTGGGATGGACCGGTGCTTAGGTGCTGTTATTACTTGAACAAACCTCCTACTTATGATTAACCCTCCTGCAAGCATCCGCAACCACGAGAAAAGTATTAAGAATACATTCTAACCATAGCATTAAACTTTTGGATCCAATCGGCCCCTTACGGAATAGCGCATAAACTGGAGTTTAAGCTTATGTCACTCTCGCAACCCATTATCTAATTGCTACTCCACAATTCATTCCCTTAGGCCCAAATATGGTGAAGTGTCATGTAGTTGACGTTCACATGACACCACTAAGGGAATCACAACATACATACTATCAAAATATCGAACACATATCTAGTTCACATGATTACTTGCAACATGATTTCTCCCGTGACCTCAAGAACAAAAGCAAGTACTCACAAATAATAATCATGCTCAAGATCAGAGGGGTATTAAATAGCATATTGGATCTGAACATATAATCTTCCACCAAGTAAACCATATAGTAATCAACTACAAGATGTAATCAACACTACTAGTCACCCACAAGCACCAATCTATAGTTCCGGTAACAAGATTGAACACAAGAGATGAACTAGGGTTTGAGATGAGATGGTGTTGTTGAAGATGTTGATGGATGTTGCCCTCCCCAAGATGGGAGAGTTGTCGGTGATGATGATGACGTTGATTTGCCCCTCCGGGAGGGAAGTTCCCCCGGCGGAATCGCTCCGCGGGAGGGCAAAAGTGCTCCTGCCCAAGTTCCGCCTCGAGACGACGGCGCTCCATCCCGAAAGTCCTCTCCTTCTTTTTTCTAGGTCAAAATGCCCTATATACCAGAAGATGGGCACCGGAGGTGGGCCTGGGTGAGCACAACCCACCAGGGCGCGCCTGGGCTCCCTGGAGCGCCCAGGTGGGTTGTGCCCACCTGGTGGGCCCCCTCTGGTAGCTATTTGCTCCAATATTCCTCATATATTCCATAAAAAAATCTTCATGAAGTTTCAGCTTGTTTGGAGTTGTGCGGAATAGGTAGCCTGACGTAGCTTTTCCAGGTCCAAATTTCCAGCTGCTGCAATTCTCCCTCTTTGTGTATACCTTGCATATTATGAGAGAAAATGCATTATAATTACTCCAAAAGGCATTATTATGGATAAAACATTATAAATAACAGTAAGAAAACATGATGCAAAATGGACGTATCAACTCCCCCAAGCTTAGACCTCGCTTGTCCTCAAGCGAAAGCCGAAATCGAAAAACATGTCCACATGCTTAGAGAGAGAGAGGTGTCGATAAAAACAAAATACGGACATAGAAGCATCATGTTGATTATTATAACAGCAACAAAATTAAACATAAGACTTTTATCGTAGAGCCTTTATCATATACTTCTCATGGATAAGTAACAATTCATCACACAATTGAAGTATAAAGAAAAAACTATATTGAAAACCAACAAACTATGTTCTCAGTCGACTTTGCAACTACAATTCATCATCTTTTCAGGAAGGGTCACGTATCGGAGCCTTTAGGCAAGTCCACATACTCAACCATCATATAGTCTTCTATGATTGCTAACACTCACCGCGTACACATTAGCAAAACGTTTCGACCTGACACATAGAAAGATAGGGGCTTATAGTTTTGCCTCCCAACGTATTCACCTCAAGGGTGATGTCAACAATAATAACTCATGCTATCTATATTCAGCTGGACATATGTGCCTAGATCTTTCCTCACCACATGATGCTTGCCAGAGGAGAAAAATAAAAGGGAATAGAAGGAAAACTTTGACTCTTTGCATAAAAGTAAATACATAAAAGTAAAAGAGAGACCCTTCGCAGAGGGAAGCAGAGGTTGCCATGCGCTTATTTGTTTGTATGCTCAACCCCATAGTGCAAAAGAACGTCACGTTGCATTGCCCCTTGTGATAGCGACCTTTATTATGCAGCCTATTGCTTTTATTCTTCACCATCACAAGTTCGTGCAACGCTCAATTTTCTCTTACACTAAATGATCTCACACTTTTAGAAGCAATTTTTATTTCCTTTTTGCACCGATGACAACTTACTTGAGGGATCTTGCTCAATCCCTAGGTAGGTATGGTGGACACTTGAAAATAAGATTTGGGTTTAAGGGTTTTTGGATGCACAAGTAGTATCTCTACTTAGTGCGGAATTTTTGGATAGAAAAGATAGGGGGCAAGCACCACATGTTAAAGGATCTATGACAATATGACTTCCATGTGAATATAAAGAAACATAAACCATTAGGTTGTCTTCCTTGTCCAATGTCAACAATTTTGGCATATAATATTTTGATGAGGGCTCACAATCACAAAAGATTTCTAAGATAGTGTATTTATATGTGAATCTTCTCTTCCCTTATTAATTCTTTCATGAGTTGCATCATTGACTAATACTATGTTTGTCAATCTCTAATAAAATTTTCTAATACTTTTCCTTATGTGGTGTCATCACCTACCATAGGATTAGTATAGGATCTTTTCACCACTTATTTCCTTTCTTTTATTTATTTCCTTTCTCTTTTTCTTCCTTATTTCTTTTTTTTTTGCAACATGAAAGTAAAGAAAGCAAAAAATCAAACTAAACTTTATTATATAACTTGCACACGATTACAAGGATAGATCACTAAGCAAACTCTCAAAGAAGAAAGGATCGAACTAAACTTTTATTCTTCTAAAGCAAAAGATCGAACTAAAATAAGTAAAAGCAAAAAGATAGTGGGATGATACGATACCGGGGCACCTCCCCAAGCTTGGCGGAAGCCAAGGGGAGTGCCCATAGCCGATACTCAGTTCTCTTTTGGTGGTGAAGAAGATGATGGTGGTGATGACAATTGTGCCTTCAACTTTTTCATATTGTAGTTGAGGAGAGCAATTTCCTCCTTTAAATCATCGACTTCCAACTCTAGCTTCAAGATCTTGTCACATAAATCCCCTTTGCTTTTCTGCCTAAAACGAAAAGGAATATATTGGTTTTTAGACTGGTTAGCTCTCTTAGGGAGACTTGACTTCTTGAACTCCACGTGCATATCCCCAGGTTGAGGTAGAGGAACATCCTCCTCCTCCGAGCTTGAATCATCAATCCTCATCAAGTGAGCATCCTCCTCGTCATTTGTAGTTCGACCATAAGGGTATAGGTCCCCATAGGTCTTTGGGTCAGCAATGAGATGTGAGACATAGCTCTCTCCGTCAGAGTCTTGGGACGACATATTTTCAGAACTGCGCAGAAAACAACAAGAAAAGAGAACAGAGGATTTCTCCGCGATACGGTGATCAACAGGTTCAGGAAGAAATATAGATTTTTTATCTTGGGGGACAAGTAAGCTATAGAAAAATGGAGTCCGGAAGGTGTCCCAGGTGGGCACAACCCACCTGGGTGCGCCAGGCAAGCCTTGCCTGGCACGCCCTGGTGTCTTGTGCCCACCAGGGTACGCTTCTTGGAAGTTTCTTTATTTCCTAAATTTTTAAATATTCCAAAACTGATAAAAAAAATTTTGCGGATTTTTCGGAGTCCGTTTACTTACCGTATCACGTACCTCCTTATTTTCACGATTCTGGAGTGTTCCGGAAGGACTCTTTTATGTGTTCTTCCGGTGTCAAAGTTTGGATGATATTACTTTCAACATTAATGGGCGTACCTAAGATATAATGTTTTATTCGTTGCCCATTGACAACCTTCGGATTAGTACCTTCGGAATTATTTAGTTTGATGGCTCCAGACCGATAAACCTCCTCGATAACATAGGAGCCTTCCCATTTTGAGAGGAGTTTTCCTGCAAAGAATCTAAAACGAGAGTTGTACAAAAGAACATGTTCTCCGACTTTAAACTCACACTTTTGTATTCTTTTGTCATGCCATCTTTTAACTTTTTCTTTGAATAATTTTGCATTTTCATAAGCTTGGGTTCTACATTCATCTAGTGAGCTAATATCAAATAAC
This sequence comes from Triticum aestivum, assembly GCF_018294505.1. Classification (NCBI taxonomy): domain Eukaryota; kingdom Viridiplantae; phylum Streptophyta; class Magnoliopsida; order Poales; family Poaceae; genus Triticum; species Triticum aestivum. The sequence continues at coordinate 301,483,506 of NC_057799.1, forward strand.
CTCTTTTCACCAGCAAGCTTGAAATCATAATTGAGCTCTTTGATGGCCCAATATGCTTTATGTTCTAACTCAAGAGGTAAATGACAAGCTTTTCCATAAACCATTTTATAAGGATACATACCCATAGGATTCCTATATGCTGTTCTATAAGCCCAAAGTGCATCATCTAATTTCTTAGACCAATTCTTCCTAGACCTATTGACAGTCTTTTGCAATATTAATTTTATTTCTCTATTGCTAAGTTCAACTTGACCACTAGACTGAGGATGATAAGGTGACGCAATTCTATGGTTAACATCATACTTGGCAACCATTTTACGGAAAGCACCATGAATAAAGTGTGAACCACCATCAGTCATTAAATATCTAGGGACTCCAAACCTTGGGAAAATAACTTCCTTAAGCATTTTAATAGAGGTGTTGTGATCAGCACTACTGGTTGGAATAGCTTGTACCCATTTAGTAACGTAATCAACAACAACCAAAATATGTGTATACCCATTAGAGGAAGGAAAAGGTCCCATGTAATCAAATCCCCAAACATCAAATGGTTCAACAGCAAGTGAATAATTCATAGGCATTTCTTGACGCTTACCGATATTACCTATCCTTTGACATTCATCACAAGATAAGACAAACTTACGGGCATCCTTGAAGAGAGTAGGCCAATAAAATCCAGATTGCAATACCTTGTGAGCAGTTCTATCTCCAGCATGATGCCCTCCATAAGCTTCGGAGTGACATTTCTGTAGGATTTGTCCCTGTTCATGCTCAGGTACACAACGTCTAATAATACCATCCACTCCTTCTTTATAAAGATGTGGGTCATCCCAAAAGTAATGTCTTAAATCATAGAAGAATTTTTTCTTTTGTTGGTATGTAAAGCTAGGTGGTAAATATTTAGCAACAATGTAATTAGCACAGTCAGCATACCAAGGAGAACTATGAGCAACATTTATTGCAGCTAACTGCTCATCAGAAAAACTATCATCAATAGGTAGTGGGTCATCAGGAACATTTTCAAGCCTAGATAAATTATCAGCTACGGGGTTCTCAGCTCCTTTTCTATGAATGATGTGTAAATCAAATTCTTGTAACAAGAGAACCCATCGAATAAGTCTAGGTTTAGCATCTTTCTTTTCCATAAGATATTTAATAGCAGCATGGTCTGTGTGAATAGTTACTTTGGAATAAACAATATAAGGTCTAAATTTATCACAAGCAAACACCACTGCTAAGAATTATTTTTCAGTAGTAGCATAATTTCTTTGAGCACTGTCTAGAGTTTTACTAGCATAATGGATAACATTCAATTTCTTATCAACTCTTTGTCCTAGAACAACACCAACAGCATAATCACTAGCATCACACATAATTTCAAAAGGCAAGTTCCAATCAGGTGGTTGAACAATAGGTGCAGGAGTTAAGGCTTTCTTGAGTGTTTCAAAGGCTTCTAAGCAATCATCATCAAAAACAAAAGGAATATCCTTTTGCAAAAGATTCGTAAGAGGCCTAGAAATTTTAGAAAAGTCTTTGGTAAATCTCCTATAGAAACGAGCATGACCTAAGAAACTACGAATACCTTTTATATCTTTAGGACATGGCATTTTCTCAATTGCATCAACCTTAGCTTTGTCCACTTCAATACCTCTTTCAGAAATTTTATGACCCAAGCCAATGCCGTCATTAACCATAAAGTGGCACTTCTCCCAATTCAAGACAAGATTTATTTGTTCACATCTCTGCAAAACTCGATCAAGATTGCTTAAACAATCATCAAAAGACTTCCCATAAACAGAGAAGTCATCCATGAAAACCTCAACAATCTTTTCATGAAAGTCAGAGAATATAGTAGTCATACATCTTTGAAAGGTAGCAGGTGCATTACATAAACCGAAAGGCATACGTCTATAAGCATAGGTTCTAAAGGGACAAGTACAAGTGGTCTTTTCTTGATCAGTTTGAGAAACAGGTATTTGTGAGAAACCCGAATATCCATCAAGGAAACAGAAATGTGTGTGCTTAGATAACCTTTCTAGCATTTGATCAATAAAAGGCAGAGGGTAATGATCTTTTCTAGTTGCTTTGTTTAATTTTCTAATTACCATTCTATAGCATGCAACAATTCTTTGTGGAATAAGTTCATTCTTATCATTAGGAACAACAATAATACCTCCTTTCTTAGGGACACAATGAACAGGACTTACCCATCTACTATCAGCTATAGAATAGATTATACCTGCTTCCAGAAGTTTTAATATTTCCGTTCTTACCACTTCTTTCATCTTCGGATTTAACTGACGTTGCTGATCAACAACGGGGTTAGCATCAGGTTCCATATTAATTTTGTGCTGACATAGAGTGGGAATAATGCCCTTTAAATCATCAAGAGTATATCCAATAGCAGCTCGGTGCTTCCTTGGAACTTTCAATAATTGATAACCCACAAGTATAGGGGATTGCAACAGCTATCGAGGGTAGAGTATTCAACCCAAATTTATAGATTTGACACAAGGGGAGCCAAAGAATATTTTAAGGTATTAGCAGCTGAGTTGTCAATTCAACCACACCTGGAGATTAATTATCTGCAGCAAGTAATCAGTAGCAAAGTAATATGATAGTTTTGATAATAGTAAGAGTAGCAACGGTAACGGTAACAGTGATAGCAGTAATTTTGTAGCAAGTGTAACAGTGATGATAGCAGTAGTAACTTAGCAAGAACAATATAAGATAAATTCATAAGAATTGGATTGGTGACTTGTGTAGCGACCAGACCTCAAATAGTCTGTGCTGCTGTGCACCAGTGTCATCCCTGGATCAGTAATGCTGACACGCACAGTACAAATGGAGGATTTATAACAGAGTAGCAATCACACACTTATTACAACGAATATCTCCAAAGAGAATAAGTATGATAAATATGGCTTAAGGCCATCTAAAAACGATAACAGCGGAAGACTTGGAAGATAAGCGAGTCCATCAACTCCAGCGGCATCACTGAGTATAAGACCACGACCTAAAGCACCTTACTCGTCGTCTGAAAAGTCTGCAACATGAAACGTTGCAGCCCGAAAACAGGTCAGCACATGGAATACGCTGGCAATGTAACACATAGAGAATGATGAACAATAATAATGCTATGCTACATGCATATATGGCTGGTGGAAAGCTCTATGGTTAAAGTTTTTGCGGAAAGCCAATTTTTCCCTACTGCAAAGGAATAAATTTTATTTAACTATCATGGTGGTTGTTAAACATTGAGATGGTTGACAGCATCTCAATCCCAATTAAGTGTCATCAATAACCCAACAAAATTAATTAAAAGTAACATGGTGATGAGATTCAAATGATAATCCAGGTACTAGATATTCAAGTTGTCCATAACCGGGGACACGGCTAATCATGATTAGTTTGTACACTCTGCAGAGGTTTGCGCACTTTTCCCCACAAGACTCGATCGCCTCCGCTTGATTCTCGCACTACATGATGTTTGAGAAACGGATGACCGAGACACAACCTTTCAGCAACAATCACTCTTTACTCCGGGTGGACAGTTACACCTACTGTCCCCTACATCTGCTAGCCCACCTCTTCAAGAGATCATGTAACCTACTCAACTATGCTAGAGCCCATAATAGCTTGTGGCTACACACGGAAGTTTCTAGCATGAATAATCTTATGATCCCTTTGAGCCTGGGTGGCGGTCCTTATACAAACAGACAACACTGGATTCTCCAGGTGCCTCAATCCACCCAGATGTGAGTATTAGTTGCCACCTTAAGTAAACCATTATTAACAATCTCACATCTGTCATGAATATCACTCAAACCCAATCCACGTCTACGAGCATAGCTTGGCAATATAATAGCAACGTAGAAGTAACTCCCAAGGGTTTGATAAAAGAACAGGTAATAGGTACTACCTCAACTACTTCCCGATACCCACAATTTAATTAGATCCTAACCATGCAATGTTTGAGGAATAGAACTAATGCAATAAAAACTGGCTATGGAAGGTATATGATCAAAGTGTTACTTGCCTTGCTGATGATCCGCGAAACCTAGCGATTCGAAGTAACAAGCGGCACACTCCGGGTACTCTATCGCAAACAAACAAGCAAACAATAAGAACTCATCTAATGCACAGGTAAAACTCGAATGAAAGATCCAATCCAGAAAGTTCAACTTAAGAACTCCGGTTTGCAAAAAGAATCAACTCGAACGAAGCAACGAAAGTCAAACGGCGAAAGAAACAAACTTCGTTTACTAATCTGGATCTAGGTCAAATTTTACAGTAGCAAAAACTTGTTTGAGTAGGTTAAACGGAAAGAGAATTTCGAGACGAAACTCTAGGCGCTTGAATCGCCTGATTCCGATAAACGAGCGAAAAGTTAAACAGGAACGAAGATTCGATCAGAAATCGAGATCTGAGATAATCGCGGAAAAATCCAAAAAAGAAAAACGGACGAACGGTTAAAGAACGGACGTTCGTTAACAGAGAAAATCCGACGAACGCGTTCGTTAAAACGAACGGGTCGGTGAACGTTCACAAAATAACAAAACCGAAGAAATAAACCGATCTAGGTTTTTTTTAAACGAACGGTTTTTTTAAAACAAAACCGGCAAACGACGGCGAGGTGTACCTCGTCGGGGCAGGGCTCCGGCGGGGCTCCGGCTGGCTCCGGCGAGGGCGGCGGGGTGCGGCGGGGCTCGGGGGTGCTCGGGGGCGGCGAGGGCGGCTCCGGCGGC
>NC_057799.1:301488727-301516929 GCF_018294505.1 Triticum aestivum
GCTGGGCCTCGGCCCGGTCGGGCGCGGCGCAATTTTTTTTTAAACGTTCCGCCGAAAATTTCGTAGAAAAATAAATAAATAACCAAAAAATATAAAACAAATTTTCCCCGTCTAGTTAGAATATTTAGAACAGGGTGAACATCTTTTTTTTTGACACAAAAATAAATTTTTAAAACGTGCAATATTTTTAATGCAATTAAAATTGCAAATAAAATCCAATAAATGATTTTAACATTTTTCCTCCAATATTTCAATTGTTTTGGAGAAGTCATATTTTCTCCTCTCGTTTATTTTTAAATGAAATATTTTTCCGGAGAGAAAATAATTAAAACCAAAAATCCTCGTTTTATTATTTGATGAAAATCAAATATGAAAATTTTGAGAAAAGCCCCAACTCTCTCCGAGGGTCCTTGAGTTGCTTAGGATTTATCGAGGATTCGTCAAAATGCAATAAAAATATGATATGCAAGATGATCTATGTATAACATACCAAATTGAAAATTTGGGATGTTACAAACCTACCCCCCTTAAGATGAATCTCGCCCTCGAGATTCGGGTTGGCTAGAAAACAGGTGGGAGTGGTCCTTCCGTAGATCTTCCTCTCGCTCCCAGGTGGCTTCATCTTCCGTGTGGTGACTCCACTGGACTTTGCAAAAGTTGATAACCTTACCGCGGGTAACTCGGCTGGCATACTCAAGAATCTTGACTGGTTTCTCCTCATAGGTCAAATCACTTTCCAGCTGAATCGCTTCCAGCGGCACAGTATCTCTCAGTGGTATCTCAGCCATCTCTGCGTGACACTTCTTCAATTGGGAAACGTGAAATACATCATGAACTCCAGACAATCCTTCGGGCAATTCCAGCTTGTAGGCAACTTCTCCCATACGTTCCAAAACTCTGTATGGTCCGATAAAACGAGGCGCTAACTTTCCCTTAACTCCAAAGCGCTTCACTCCTCGAAGTGGTGATACTCGAAGGTAAACTCTATCTCCGACTTCGTGAGCTGTCTCCTTTCGTTTAAATCAGCATAACTCTTCTGCCTGGACTAGGCTACCTTGAGCCTATCGCGAATCAACCTCACTTTCTGTTCAGACTCCTTAATCAAATCTGGTCCAAACAACTGACGGTCTCCAACTTCGTCCCATAACAACGGTGTTCTACACCTCCTTCCGTACAAAGCTTCGAAAGGGGCCATCTTCAAACTGGTTTGATAACTGTTGTTATAAGAAAACTCCGCATATGGCAAATTGTCGTCCCAACTAGATCCATAATCTAGTGCACAAGCTCTCAACATATCCTCCAAAATCTGGTTGACTCTCTCGGTCTGTCCATCTGTCTATGGGTGAAAAGTTGTACTAAATTCTAGCCTGGTTCCCAATGTTTCACGTAACTGCTTCCAAAACTTCGAGGTAAACTGGGTTCCTCTGTCTGATACAATGGTCCTCGGAACTCCATGCAAACATACGATCCTGGTCATGTATATCTTTGCCAACTTAGCACTGGTGTAAGTGGTCTTCACTGGAATGAAATGAGCCACTTTCGTCAAACGGTCGACTACAACCCATATTGAGTCATAGCCTGAACGAGTCCTGGGTAATCCTGTGATAAAATCCATGCCTATTTTATCCCACTTCCATTCAGGTATCGGCAATGGTTGTAGCAATCCTGCTGGCTTCTGATGCTCTGCCTTCACTCTCTGACATACATCACAAACTGCTACATACTCTGCAATATCCTTCTTCATTCCGGTCCACCAGAAAGTATTCTTCAGATCCAAATACATCTTATTATTTCCTGGGTGAATCGAGTACGGTGAATCATGGGCTTCTTGAAAAATCAACTTCCTGATCTCCGGATCTTTTGGCACATACACGCGGTCCTCAAACCATAAGGTATCGTGCTCATCCTCACGAAATCCCTTGGCTTTTCCTTTGCTCATCTTCTCCTTTATCTCTTCAATCTCCTTGTCTGTCTTCTGAGCTTCTCTGATCCTTTCCATCAAGGTAGACTGAATCTCCAGTGTCGCTAAATAGCCTCTGGGGACTATTTCCAAACATAGTTCGCGAAGGTCCTCGGCTAACTCCTGAGGTAACTCTCCTGTCATGAGGGTGTTGACATGACTCTTGCGGCTCAACGCGTCTGCTACTACGTTAGCCTTTCCTGGGTGATAATGCAATCTCATATCATAATCCTTAATCAGCTCCAACCATCTCCTCTGTCTGAGGTTTAACTCCTTCTGCGTGAAAATATACTTCAAACTCTTGTGATCCGTGTACACCTCACAATGGTTTCCGATGAGAAAATGTCTCCATGTCTTCAACGCATGCACCACGGCTGCTAACTCCAAATCATGCGTAGCATAATTCTTCTCATGGGGTTTAAGTTGTCGTGAAGCATATGACACAACTCTTCCTTCCTGCATAAGCACTGCTCCAAGTCCTCGACGAGAAGCGTCGCAATAAACTTCATAGTCCTTGCGTTGATCTGGTAGAATCAACACTGGTGATGTAACCAATCGTTTCTTCAACTCCTGCAAACTAGCTTCACAATCCTCAGTCCAATTGAATTTGGTGTCCTTCTTCAATAGCTCAGTCATGGGCTTAGAAATCTTCGAGAAATTCTCGATGAACCTCCGGTAGTATCCTGCAAGTCCAAGAAAACTCCGGATTTCTCCAACTGTCGTGGGTGATTCCCAACTTGTCACTGTATCAACCTTGGCAGGGTCTACTTCTATTCCTTCTCCAGAAATAACATGTCCAAGGAATCCAACTTCCTTCAGCCAAAATTCACACTTGCTGAACTTGGCGTATAACTGATGTTCTCTGAACTTCTCAAGTACCAATCGCAAATGCTCCTCATGCTCTTCCTCATTCTTGGAAAAGACTAAAATATCGTCAATGAACACCACGACGAACTTATCCAAAAACTCCATAAACACTTTGTTCATCAGGTTCATAAAATAGGCAGGTGCGTTAGTCAGACCAAATGACATAACGGTATACTCGTACAGTCCATATCTGGTGGTAAAAGCCATCTTAGGTATATCCTGCTCTCGAATCTTTAACTGATGGTATCCTGATCGTAGATCGATCTTGGAAAATACTTTAGCTCCTTGTAGGCGGTCAAACAAATCATTGATCATCGGCAGCGGGTACTTGTTTTTGATGGTTACTTCATTCAATCCACGGTAATCAACAACCATCCTCAGCGATCCATCTTTCTTCTCCACTAGAAGTACTGGTGATCCCCAAGGTGACGAACTTGGGCGAATATAGCCTTTATCCAGTAACTCCTTGATCTACTTCGTAATTTCCTCCAAATCTTTTGTGGGCATCCTGTACGGTCTCTTAGATATTGGCCCTGTGCCTGGCAAAAGTTCAATCAAAAACTCAATGTCTCTATCTGGTGGCATGCCTGGCAACTCTTCTGGAAATACATCCGGATAATCCTTCACCACTGGTACTTCCTCCTGTACAACTCCTGATAAGGAATTTACTTGGGTCCTCTTCGGCATATGCCAGGATACATACTTGATCCTTTTTCCTTCTGGGGTGGTAAGCAAAATCGACTTGCTGGCACAATCGATGTTTCCTCCATACAATGATAGCCAATCCATTCCCAAAATCACATCCAAACCTTGCGACTCCAAAACTATGAGGTCTGAGGGGAAAACATGCCTACCAATGGCCAATGGCATCTGAAAACATCCTTGGCTTGCCATATACTCTGCTCCTGGCGAGGTTACTAACATAGGGGTTCTGAGAACTTTGGTGGAAAGCTTAAACTTATTCACAAATCCCCTTGATATGTATGAATGCGATGCACCAGTATCGAAAAGAACAGTTGCAGTAAATGACTTAACCAAAAACTTACCTATTACTGCATCAGGCTGAGCTTCAACCTCCTCCACGCTCACGTGGTTCACGTGTCCTTTGTTGAACGGGTTCGGCTTCTTCCCAGAGCTTCCATTACCATTTCCATTCTGGGCTTCAGGACAATCAGTTGCATAATGTCCAGTCTTCTGGCACTTGAAACAGGTAACATGACTTAGATCCCTCTTGGCTGGGGTAGATGGGTTGGTGCGGTTCTGTCCGTTGGTTCCTCCATTCCCATTACCATTCTTGGAGCCATTATGGTTGTGCGAACTACCTCCTCCATGGGTATGCTGAAACTGTCCTCCCGGCTTCGGGGCAAAACGTGGTTTCTGTTGAGCTGCAGAGTTGTACTTCCCTTGTCCATACTTCCTCTTACGGTTTTCAATCTGCTGTTGCATCCCTTCAATCATGAGAGCTCTATCTACCAACTCCTGGTAGTTGTTGAAGGTTGCTACCATCAACTGCATACTCAGTTCATCATTCAGTCCTTCCAAAATTTCTCCTGCTTGGCTGCATCTGTAGCAACGTCATCTGGTGCATAACGTGCTAACTTACTGAAATCCTCCACATACTGGCCTACGGTGCGTCCTCCTTGGCGTAGGTTGCGAAACTCGCGCTTCTTCATAGCCATAGCTCCTGCTGAAACATGAGTTGTACGGAAAGCTTGCTGAAACTGGTCCCATGTGACAGTGTCAATAGGGTGCGTGGCTGTATAATTCTCCCACCATGATGCTGCGGGTCCATCTAGCTGATGTGCGGCAAAACGCACTCTTTCCGCATCTGTGCATCCTGCAGTGGTCAACTCCCTTCCAACTTTGCAGAGCCAATCATCTGCAACAATTGCCTCGGTGCTACTGGAAAACACCGGCGGGTTTAGCCTCAAGAAACGGGCTAAGTGATCAACAGGTGGTGGTGGTGGTGGGTTGTTGTTGTTGTTGTTGTTGTTGTTGTTGTTGTTGCCTTGGTTCTGCACTAACACTTGCATCAGGGCATTCTGTTGCTGAATCAACTGGGTGATCTCCGGTGGGAAAACAAATCCGGTGTCGCGTCTCGGAGGCATCTGATGGGTTAGAAAAGATGAGAGTTAAGAATAGAATGAGGTCTAGAGGGGAAAACACTACCCATATGCTCATGAGACAAATACAATCAATATCACTCAATCAATTCAAACAAGGCATAACAATCGATCTAACTAGCGTTACAAAGTGCTTGAACTATACTATTAAATGGGGGAAAACTACTACTGATATGGTGGTCTACTAGAAATTCTGATCAGTTGAAGACTCCATGATGTCTGCTCCAGCTTCATCAACAAAGTCATCTTCACTTGGTTCCGAGTCGGTGTCGTCGATGATGATGTAGTTATCCGGACAAGTGCATTCGTCATCTTCTGCTTTTGGCACTGGATTTCCCATGAATACTCCAATCTTCTTCTCCAGGTCGTCATTCTTCCCTACTAGTGCGAAGATTTCCTCCATATAATCCTCGCGTGTAGGCTTGAGTTCTTCCTCCAGCTCCTTGATCTTGGTTAATGCCTTCTTCAGTTCTTCCTTGTCCGTGCACATCTGGTTCTCCTGGCGACGAATATGTTGGTTTTGCTCCTGGATGAAAGCTGCGATTGATCCACCCTTCTTGGTTCTGATCATCTCCCATTGCGTGTCTCGGCGTCCACAAATTTGATAAATTGTATCCTTAAGCTCCTGGTGGTAGACTTCTCCAATGCGTCCCATAGCGATGTGGGCTGCCATGCTCTTCCCTAAACTCCAGGTTGGTGCTTCGAAAACCAATCTTATGGGTTCAGTAACTGGCACAAACGTCCTTCCTGGAATGTGAACTTGAATTTTCCAGCTCTCCTCTTCGGGTAATGTGGCGTTGTAGGTTCCGGTGATGCTTGGTATTCCTATGTTCAAGTACTTGGTGACTTCCTTCAAGTGTCGACCAAAAGGCGTGTCTTCATCGGGTTGCATGAACTTGCTCCTTGCATCCGCCATTCCTAAAAGAGTAGAAAGTGGAGAGGGGTCAGAAATGAGAAGAGAGAAGTGTTCTAGGGCTTAAGCTTAGTGGTCGTGTCCTACAGTCAGCCTGTGCTCTGATACCACCTTTGTAGCGACCAGACCTCAAATAGTCTGTGCTGCTGTGCACCAGTGTCATCCCTGGATCAGTAATGCTGACACGCACAGTACAAATGGAGGATTTATAACAGAGTAGCAATCACACACTTATTACAACGAATATCTCCAAAGAGAATAAGTATGATAAATATGGCTTAAGGCCATCTAAAAACGATAACAGCGGAAGACTTGGAAGATAAGCGAGTCCATCAACTCCAGCGGCATCACTGAGTATAAGACCACGACCTAAAGCACCTTACTCGTCGTCTGAAAAGTCTGCAACATGAAACGTTGCAGCCCGAAAACGGGTCAGCACATGGAATACGCTGGCAATGTAACACATAGAGAATGATGAACAATAATAATGCTATGCTACATGCATATATGGCTGGTGGAAAGCTCTATGGTTAAAGTTTTTGCGGAAAGCCAATTTTTCCCTACTGCAAAGGAATAAATTTTATTTAACTATCATGGTGGTTGTTAAACATTGAGATGGTTGACAGCATCTCAATCCCAATTAAGTGTCATCAATAACCCAACAAAATTAATTAAAAGTAACATGGTGATGAGATTCAAATGATAATCCAGGTACTAGATACTCAAGTTGTCCATAACCGTGGACACGGCTAACCATGATTAGTTTGTACACTCTACAGAGGTTTGCGCACTTTTCCCCACAAGACTCGATCGCCTCCGCTTGATTCTCGCACTACATGATGTTTGAGAAACGGATGACCGAGACACAGCCTTTCAGGAACAATCACTCTTTACTCCGGGTGGACAGTTACACCTACTTTCCCCTACATCTACTAGCCCACCTCTTCAAGAGATCATGTAACCTACTCAACTATGCTAGAGCCCATAATAGCTTGTGGCTACACACGGAAGTTTCTAGCATGAATAATCTTATGATCCCTTTGAGCCTGGGTGGCGGTCCTTATACAAACAGACAACACTGGATTCTCCAGGTGCCTCAATCCACCCAGATGTGAGTTTTAGTTGCCACCTTAAGTAAACCATTATTAACAATCTCACATATGTCATGAATATCACTCAAACCCAATCCACGTCTACGAGCATAGCTTGGCAATATAATAGCAACGTAGAAGTAACTCCCAAGGGTTTGATAAAAGAACAGGTAATAGGTACTACCTCAACTACTTCCCAATACCCACAATTTAATTAGATCCTAACCATGCAATGTTTGAGGAATAGAACTAATGCAATAAAAACTGGGTATGGAAGGTATATGATCAAAGTGTTACTTGCCTTGCTGATGATCCGCGAAACCTAGCGATTCGAAGTAACAAGCGGCACACTCCGGGTACTCTATCGCAAACAAACAAGCAAACAATAAGTACTCATCTAATGCACAGGTAAAACTCGAATGAAAGATCCAATCCAGAAAGTTCAACTTAAGAACTCCGATTTGCAAAAAGAATCAACTCGAACGAAGCAACGAAAGTCAAACGGCGAAAGAAACAAACTTCGTTTACTAATCTGGATCTAGGTCAAATTTTACAGTAGCAAAAACTTGTTTGAGTAGGTTAAACGGAAAGAGAATTTCAAGACGAAACTCTAGGCGCTTGAATCGCCTGATTCCGATAAACGAGCGAAAAGTTAAACAGAAACGAAGATTCGATCAGAAATCGAGATCTGAGATAATCGCGGAAAAATCTGAAAAAGAAAAACGGACGAACGGTTAAAGAACGGACGTTCGTTAACAGAGAAAATCCGACGAACGCGTTCGTTAAAACGAACGGGTCGGTGAACGTTCACAAAATAACAAAACCGAAGAAATAAACCGATCTAGGGTTTTTTTTAAACGAACGGTTTTTTTTAAAACAAAACCGGCAAACGACGGCGAGGTGTACCTCGTCGGGGCAGGGCTCCGGCGGGGCTCCGGCTGGCTCCGGCGAGGGCGGCGGGGTGCGGCGGGGCTCGGGGGTGCTCGGGGGCGGCTCCGGCGGCTCCGGCGGCGGGGATTACAACTTGTTACAACTTGTTGGATGATATTCATTATGAGACAGTTATAACCTAGGGCGACACGGCACTAGCTCCAGTTCGTCAATATAATGTAGGCATGTATTCCGTAAATAGTCATACGTGCTTATGGAAAGAACTTGCATGACATCTTTTGTCCTACCCTCCCGTGGCAGCGGGGTCCATATTGGAAACTAAGGGATATTAAGACCTCCTTTTAATAGAGAACCAGAACAAAGCATTAACACATAGTGAATACATGAACTCCTCAAACTACGGCCATCACCGGGAGTGGTCCCGACTATTGTCACTCTTGCACTATTATTATTTTCATATCATTCGGTCGTGCAACTGAAAGGCAATAATGACGACATGCGATGATGGCAAAGAGAAACTGGTATGAACTTGACTTGTTCTGTTTGTGTAAATATGTTTAACCTAGTATCCAGGCTTCAGCCCATTATGATTAAATATGTTTGCAATGACAATTAGAAAGTTTCTCATGCCATGCATAAGTAGCTGGGAGTTGATAATGATTTATCTTGGATATCAACATAGCGTTAAAATGATTGTGATGTAGTATGACGTATGGTATCCTCCTCTGAATGTTCGAGTGGCTTGACTTGGTACATGTTCATGCATGTAGTTGAATCAAAACCAACATAGCCTATATAATGTTTATGTTCATGGTGTTCATATCCTACTCATGCTAGTTTCCAATGTTACTTATGCATAATGCCTGGTCATGATCGTTGTTTCTCTCTAGCTGGCCGCTTCCCAATCTTAATTGCTAGCCTCCGCCTGTACTAAGTGGGAATTCTGCTTGTACATCAAAACCTTGAACCCAAAGTTATTCCAGATGACTCCACCATACCTACCTATATATGGTATTACCCTGTCGTCCTAAGTAAATTTGCATGTGCCACCTCTAAAAACTTCTAAAAAATTATCCGTTTTGTGTGCCTGGATCGTTCATGGAACGACAGGAGGTACTCGATATCTTCCATGCTAAGCGGGTTATCCTCAGGTCGAGTGTTTATTCACTCTCCATCGCACGAGGAAATGGGCGGTAATAGGGATGCCCAGTCCCAAACTGCAAACATGAAAAGAGTTCATCTCTGAAATAATCAAACAAAAACTCCCAATGGAGTCAAAACCTTTACTTTCCGCTTGGGAACCGCCACTAGCGTGCTTAGCATGGAAGATGTTGATAACTGATGGTCGTGAAGTGAATGAGAAGGGGGCATGTCTCAAAATTATCATTTATCTCTGTTTTAAAAATTGAGCTCTGGCACCTATGCAAATCACTGCTTCCCTCTGCGAAGGGACTTTCTATTTACTTTTATGTTGTGTCACCACCTTCTAAAAACAAGCGCCAGAAACTGAGTAGAGCACAACTATCATGATTTATGCATTGTCTACAGCTAATGTTGGGTGCATCATGACTGGATCTTTTCTACCATGAATTACAATGTTTAGTCGCTGCTTGAACTTTGGAGGTGCTCTGCATTTATGTTTTGCGGTCTCAGAAAGGGCTAGCGAGATACCACTATTGTCATATTATATCATGGTTGTTTTGACGACATGTTGCTGTTTGAGATATCTTATTATTGCTCGCTAGCTGATTATGTCATTGATATGAATCATTATAATCTTTAAGAGTTATTGTTGACATGGTTAGTTATAATGTTGGTTCAAAACCTGGGTGCTGTTTAAGCTTATTTATGCAAACAAGAGCAAAAGAGCTTGTAAAAGTTTTTCTTTCTCACTTTCAGTTTATCAACTGAATTGCTTGAGGACAAGCAAAGGTTCAAGCTTGGGGGAGTTGATACGTCTCCAACGTATCTACTTTTTCTCACGCTTTTCCTCTTGTTTTGGACTCTAATTTGCATGACTTGAATGAAGCTAACCCCGGACTGACGCTGTTTTCAGCAGAACTACCATGGTGTTGTTTTTGTGCAGAAATAAAAGTTCTCGGAATGGAACGAAACTTTGTGAGGATTTTTTATATCAATAATAAGATTTTTTGGAGCCAAGACCCACCAGAGAGGGGCACCTGGGTGGCACAACCCACCAGGGCGCGCCCCCCTCTCCTGGCGCGCCCAAGTGGGTTGTACCCACCTGGTGGCCCCACTGACGACCCCCTGATACTATAAAATCACATTATTTGAGAAAAAAATCAGGGAGAAAGAATTATCGCGATCCATGAGACGGAGCCGCCGCCAAGCCCTGTTCTTCCTCGGGAGGGCAGATGTGGAGTTCGTTTGGGGCTCCGGAGAGGGGGATCTTCGTTCTTCGTCATGACCAACCCTTCTCCATCGCCAATTCCATGATGCTCCCCACCGGGAGTGAGTAATTCCTTCATAGGCTCGCTGGTCAGTGAGGAGTTGGATGAGATTCATCATGTAATCGAGTTAGTTTTGTTAGGGCTTGATCCCTAGTATCCACTATGTTCTTAGATTGATGTTGCTACGACTTTGCCATGCTTAATGCTTGTCACTTTGGGCCCGAGTGCCATGAACTCATATCTGAACCGTGTATGAATTCATCTTTATATCCATGTTTTAGATCTGATCTTGCAAGTTATAGTCACATACTACGGTTATGATCCGACAACCCCGGAGTGACAACAACTGGGCCCACTCTCGGTGATGACCGTAGTTTGAGGAGTTCATGTATTCACTATGTGTTAATGCTTTGTTCCGGTTCTCTATTAAAAGGAGGCCTTAATATCCCTTAGTTTCCAATATGGACCCCGCTGCCACGAGAGGGTAGGACAAAATATGTCATGCAAGTTCTTTTAATAAAGCACGTATGACTATTTACGGAATAAATGCCTACATTATATCGATGAACTGGAGCTAGTGCCGTATCGCCCTAGGTTATAATTGTCACATGATGAATATCATCCAACAAGTCACTGATCCAATGCCTACAAATTTATCCTTGTTGATCTTGTTGCGTTACTACTGCTATCATCACTGTTACACTTCCTACAAAATTACTGCTATCACTGTTACTGTTACCATTGTTGCTGTCACTATTATCAAAACTATCAAACTACTTTGCTACTGATCACTTTGCTGCAGGGGAGCCAAAGAATATTTGAAGGTATTAGCAGCTGAGTTGTCAATTCAACCACACCTGGAGATTAATTATCTGCAGCAAAATGATATGATAGTTTTGATAATAGCAACAGTAGCAACGGTAACGGTAACAATGGTAGCAGTAATTTTGTAGCAAGTGTAACAGTGATGATAGCGGTAGTCACTTAGCAAGAACAATATAAGATAAATTCGTAGGCATTGGATCGGTGACTTGTTGGATGATATTCATCATGAGATAGTTATAACCTAGGGCGATACGGCACTAGCTCCAGTTCGTCAATATGATGTAGGCATGTATTCCGTAAATAGTCATACGTGCTTATGGAAAGAACTTGCATCACATCTTTTGTCCTACCCTCCCGTGGCAGCGGGTCCATATTGGAAACTAAGGGATATTAAGGCCTCCTTTTAATAGAGAACCGGAACAAAGCATTAACACATAGTGAATACATGAACTCCTCAAACTACGGTCATCACCGGGAGTGGTCCTAACTATTGTCACTCCGGGGTTGCCGGATCATAAAACGTAGTAGGTGACTATAACTTGCAAGATCGGATCTAAAACATGGATATAATGATGATAACATAAATGGTTCAGATCTGAGTTCATGGCACCCGGACGCAAAGTGACAAGCATTAAGCATGACAAAGTCATAGCAACATCAATCTTAGAACATAGTGGATACTATGGATCAAGCCCTAACAAAACTAACTCGATTACATGATGAATCTCATCCAACTCCTCACCGAACAGCGAGTGTACGAAGGAATTACTCACGCCTGGTGGGGAGCATCGTGGAATTGGCGATGGAGAAGGGTTGGTGATGACGAAGAACGAAGATCCCCTCTCCGGAGCCCCAAACGGACTCCAGATCTGGCCCCCCAATGACGAACAGGAGGTCACGGCGGCTCCATCTCGTGGATTGCAATAATTCTTTCTCCTCAATTTTTTTTAGAATAATGTGATTTTATAGCGTCGGTTTCAGGGTCAGCGGGGCCACCGGGTGGTGACAACCCACCTGGGCGTGCTAGGAGAGGGGGCGCACCCTGGTGGGTTGTGCCCACCTAGGTGCCCCTCTGCGTTAGGTCTTGGCTCTAGAAATTCTTATTTATTATATAAAAATTCCTCGCAAAGTTTCGTTCCATTCTGAGAACTTTTATTTCTGCACAAAAACAACACCATGGTAGTTTTGCTAAAAACAGCGTCAGTCCGGGGTTAGTTTCATTCAAATCATGCAAATTAGAGTCCAAAACAAGAGTAAAAGCGTTAGGAAAAGTAGATACGCTGGAGACGTGTCAATAATCTTTCTTCTTCATGTTCTGAAAGGTTAGCACTGATAATAACAGGATATATCTTCTTTTCATCAAGATAAGCATATTTCAAAGTGTCTGGCAATTGTTTTAATTCAAACATAGGATCACCTTTAGGTGGAGGAGGACCTCCTAGAGTTTCAATAGGCAAATTGTGTTTAAGCAGAGGACGTTGCTCAAAGAAAATCTTGTCTATTTCATTTCTTTCATGCATATGTAAATCATTTTCATGGTCTAGCAAATATTGTTCTAGTGGATCAGTAGGAGGCACAGCACTAGAAGCAAGACCAATTAATTCATCTTTACTAGGCAATTCTTTTTCATGAAGTTTTCTACTAAACTTGGAAAAATTAAACTCATGAGACTCATCACCAAAACTAACACCAACAATTTGCTTCTCACAATCTATTCTGCATTAAAGGTGTTCAAGAAAGGCCTACCAAAGATAATGGGAGAAATGTCATCTCGTGGGGAACGAAGAACAAGAAAATCATTAGGGTATTTTATTTTCCCACACAAGACTTCAGCATCTCTAACGATCGCAATTGGTGATATAGTGTCTCTATTAGCAAGTTTAATAGTAACATCTATGTCTTCTATCTATGTGGGTGCTATATCATTCATAATTTCTTGATATAAGGTGTAAGGAATAGCACTTACACTAGCACCTATGTCACATAAACCATGATAACAGTGATCTCCTATTTTTACTGAGATAACGGGCATGCCAACAACAAGTCTATGTTTATCTTTTTTTATCAGGTTTGGCAATTCTAGCAGCTTCTTCATCGAAGTAAATAACATGCCCATCTATATCTTCTTCCAAGAGATCTTTAACCATAGCAATACTAGGTTCTACTTTGATTCATTCATCAGGTTTAGGTGTTCTATTATAGCTTTTGTTAACCACAGTTGAAACTTTAGCATGTTCCTTTATCCTAACAGGAAAAGGCGGTTTCTCTATATAAGAAGAAGGAACAACTGGATCAACATTGTAAATTGTGGTTTCTTCTTTAATTGGTACCAGTTCTTTAATTTCTTCTTTCATAGGTGGGTCATATTTGAACCACTTCTCTTTAGGGAGATCAACATAAGTAGTAAATGATTCACAAAAGGAGGCTACTATCTCAGAGTCAAGTCCATATTTAGTGCTAAACTTTTGAAAAGCGTCGGTATCCATAAAAGATTTAACACAATCATACTTAAGCTTAATACCTGACTCTTTACCTTCGTCGAGTTCCCAATCTTCAGAGTTGCGTTTAATTCTTTCCAAAAGATCCCACCGGAATTCAATATTCTTCTTCATAAAAGAGCCAGCACAAGAAGTATCAAGCATGGTTTGATCATTACGAGAAAGCCGAGCATAAAAGTTCTGAATAATAATTTCTCTTGAGAGCTCATGATTGGGGCATGAATATAACATTGACTTAAGCCTCCCCCAAGCTAGAGCGATACTTTCTCCTTCATGAGGCTAAAAATTATATATATAATTCCGATCATGATGAACTAGATGCATAGGATAATATTTTTGATGGAACTCCAATTTTAATCGATTCCAATTCCAAGATCCAATATCAACGCATAGCCTATACCATGCCAATGCTTTTCCCTTCAAAGATAAAAGGAAAAACTTTTTCATAACTTCATCCTTGGGTAATCCTGCAAGCTTAAATAATCCACAAATTTGTTCTACATATATCAAGTGCATATCAGGATGTTCGGTTCCATCTCCTGCATAAGGATTAGCTAGCAGTTGTTCTATCATACCCGAAGGAATTTCATATTCAATATTTTCAGTAGGTGCAGTAGGTTGAGGGGTAGCTAATTTTGGTTCCGGTCGGGGTGAAGATACCTCGAACAAACCCCTCAAAGGATTGTTTTCCATAGTAACAAGTGACAATAAATTTCAGCACACTATATAAATGTTTCCTTACCAAATTCCACTTACCAAAGGCACTTCACTCCCTGGCAATGGCGCCATAAAATATCCTTGATGACCCACAAGTATAGGGGATCAATTGTAGCTCTTTTCGATAAGTAAGAGTGTCGAACCCAACGAGGAGCAGAAGGAAATTACAAGTAGTTTTCAGTAAGGTAATGTCTGCAAGTGCTGAAATTGTAACTAACGGAGTAGTTTGATAGCAAGATAATTTGTAACGAGCAAGTAACAATAGTAGTAACAAAAGTGCAGCAAGGTAGCCCAATCCTTTTTTGAGGCAAAGGACAGGCCAAAACAGTCTCTTATGATAAGCAAAGCGTTCTTGAGGGTACACGGGAATTTCATCTAGTCACTTTCATCATGTTGGTTTAATTTGTGTTCGGTACTTTGATAATTTGATATGTGGGTGGACCGGTGCTTAGGTGCTGTTCTTACTTGAACAAACCTCCTACTTATGATTAACCCTCCCGCAAGCATCCACAACTACGAGAAAAGTATTAAGAATAAATTCTAACCATAGCATTAAACTTTTGGATCCAATCGGTCCCTTATGGAATAGCGCATAAACTGGGGTTTAAGCTTATGTCACTCTCGCAACCCATCATCTAATTGCTACTCCATGATGCATTCCCTTAGGCCCAAATATGGTGAAGTGTCATGTAGTCGACGATCACATGACACCACTAAGGGAATCACATCATACATACTATCAAAATATCGAACACATATCAAGTTCACATGATTACTTGCAACATGATTTCTCCCGTTACCTCAAGAAAAAAAGTAACTACTCACAAATAATAATCATGCTCAAGATCAGAGGGGTATTAAATAGCATATTGGATCTGAACATATAATCTTCCACCAAGTAAACCATATAGTAATCAACACTACTAGTCACCCACAAGCACCAATCTATAGTTCCAGTAACAAGATTGAACACAAGAGATGAACTAGGGTTTGAGATGAGATGGTGTTGTTGAAGATGTTGATGGAGATTGCCCTCCCCAAGATGGGAGAGTTATTGGTGATGATGATGACGATGGTTTCCCCCTCCGGGAGGGAAATTCCCCTGGCGGAATCACTCCGCCAGAGGGCAAAGTGCTCCTGCCCAAGTTCCGCCTCGAGACGGCGGCGCTCCATCCCAAAAGTCCTCTCCTTCTTTTTTCTAGGTCAAAATGACCTATATACCAGAAGATGGGCACCGGAGGTGGGCCTGGGTGAGCACAACCCACCAGGGCGCGCCTGGGCTCCCTGGCGTGCCCAGGTGGGTTGTGCCCAACTGGTGGGCCCCCTCTGGTAGTTATTTGCTCCAATATTCCTCATATATTCCATAAAAAAATCTCCGTGAAGATTCAGCTTGTTTGGAGTTGTGCAGAATAGGTAGACTTAGCTTTTCCAGGTCCAGATTTCCAGCTACCGGAATTCTCCCTCTTTGTGTATACCTTGCATATTATGAGAGAAAAGGCATTAGAAGTACTCCAAAAGGCATTATTATGGATAAAAACATTATAAATAACAGTAAGAAAACATGATGCAAAATGGACGTATCAAACTACGACTCTGATGATGAGAAGAAGACGAAGAAGTTCTTCAAGAACAAGGATAGCACCAAGTCTTCATCAAGATCGTCCTCAAGGAATCCATCCAAGTCCTCCTCCAGCCAAAAGAATACTTCTTGCAAGGCCAAAGCATACATCGGCAAGGAAATGGACTCCGATGAAGAAGAATCATCTGACTCTGAATAAGGTGATGAATCCGATGAGGATTCCGACTCCGGCATGGCAGGCATAGCTTATGCCTCCTCTCCTGCGTGAAACTTCTTTGAGAATCGCTCAAGCGACAATGAATCTCCTGCCTACTGCTTCATGGCCAAGGCTTCAAAAGAAAAGGTATCCTCCAAACATCACATGGTTCACTCCAGTGATAAATATTCTTCTGATGAGGATGACCATGCTAAACTGATTAAAATTGCCAATATACAACAAAATTCTCTTGAGAAAATTGAGAAAAACCATAGGAAATCTGAAGGGTTGTTGGTTGGGGAGATGGGGAAAAATCAGTCATTAACCGAAGAGTATTCCGCTCTCAAGTCATGAATGGAAGAACTATCAAATTGTCATGATTTTCTCTCGGCAGACCACAAAAGATTGACCTATGATTACCTGAAAAGGAAACAGGAACTCGAGGCGCTGAGAGAGGCTCATGATGATTTAATCAGAGAAAATTATTTTCTCACCCAGCAACTTAAAGAGAAACCTAAAGTGTTTGTACCACCTTGCTTAAAATGCCTTGAATGAACCAATGCTGAATCAAATGTTGAACCGTCCATGAGTGCTAACCCCTCTTTCGAGCAAAATGTTTCTATGACTGACGGAACTGCTAGGTTGGAGGATCTTCTTCAGACAGGAATGTTCAAATCTCTCAAAGGGCATCAAACCCTATGTGACGTTCTGAAGAAATCCATTCTTCACAAAAATCCCAGGAAGGAAGGTATCCGTTTCAAAAGGAAACTGAATGAAAATGGCTCCTACTCAGAACCTGAGCAATATCCTCGCACTGTGTGGGTGTCTGCCAAGAGCAAAACGTTCGATCCAGCTTTTCTTTCGGGATATAACTCTCCCATCCCTGAATATCCCAATGATGATTCTTTGGATGACTATAAACTGTTCAAAAACTAACGTGGTGAGGCTGTTGCTCACTATGTTGGACCCAACTGCACCCCAAGGAAAGCTATCTAACCATGCAGGCAGAAAAAACTCGTTACTTCCCTAAAGAAGTTCGACAGAATGAGTACATGCATACCTCTTTAAACCACTATACTCATTCGTCTGGAAAGAACTTTAATGCCCACTCTTTAGATTATGCTCATACTTCCTCGAGTAACAATTATGGTTATCGAAGGAAATCATATCCTGCTCGCTCATTTGTTTCGAAGCCGCCTGCAAAGATGTGGGTGGTTAAGAAAGCCTAATTCCTCTGCAGGACTATGTCTCCGCGTGTACCGAATGGATAATGGATAGTGGATGCACTAGTCATATGACCGGAGACAAGTCGTTGTTTGTCAACCCCAATTTAACTACTTCATCTCCTAAGTATATCACTTTTGGTGACAACAATAAAGGAAAGGTAACTGGGTTAGGTAATATTGCTATATCCAAAGAGAAGTCCAGTGATGATGTTTTACTTGTTCAGTCTCTTGGATTCAATCTCATGTCAGTTGGCAAGCTTTGTGATTTAGGCATGCTAGTTCTATTTTCCAGATCCAAATGCATTGTATTTATGGCCTCTGACAATTCCTTCGTCTTCGAGTGAATGAGAAAAGGTGATCTATATATTGTGGATTTCTCTAAGGGTCCCTCTGTCCAAACTTGTTTGCTTGCGAAAGCAACCGAAGGCTGGCTGTGGCACCGAAGGCTTGGTCATGCAGGTATGAGAAATTTGCAAACTCTAGTGAAGAGAAATCATCTCCATGGCATTCCTGATGTAAAATTCGACAAGGATTATCTTTCTGCTGCATGTGAGGCTGGTAAATTGGCCAAGAAGCATCATTCATCAAAGACTGTCATGACCACAACGAGACCTCTGGAAATTCTTCATATGGATTAATTCGGTCCTCAAAACTATGCAAGTTTTGGTGGCAGCCATTATGGTCTGGTTATTGTTGATGATTTCTCTCGTTATACTTGGGTATTCTTTCTCGAAGACAAAACCTGCACTCAAGATATCATCAAAAGATTCGCCAAGAAGGCCCAGAATGAATATGATGCGAATTAAGCATGTCAGAAGCGATAATGGCACTGAGTTCAAAAATACTCATATCGATGATTTTCTCGATGAAAATGGTATTACTCATGTGTTCTCTACCGCATACACTCCCCAACAGAATGGAGTTGTTGAACGAAAGAATAGAACTCTCATCGAGATGGCGAGAACAATGCTCAGTGAGTATAAAACCCCTATTCGCTTCTGGGCTGATGCTATTAACACTGCTTGTCATGTTATCAATTGTGTTTATCTTCGCAAGTTCCTTAAGAAAACTTCATATGAACTTATCACTGGCAAGAAACCAAATGTTTATTATTTGCGTGTTTTTGGTGCACCTTGTTACATTCGTGACATGAATCATCCTTCCAAGTTGGCACCTAAGGCACATGAAGGTTTTCTTCTTGGTTATGGCTCGAACTCGCATACTTATCGTGTCTATAACTCTCACCACGGGAAAGTTATGGAAACATTAAATGTACGGCTTGATGAATCTAACGGCTCCCAAAAGGAGCACCTGCCAAATGTGATAGATGAACCACCGATTTCGTATGCTATTCGGCAAACGGCCATTGGGAGCGCCAAGCCAGTTGAAAGAAATGTACCTGAGTCTTCCGATGATGATGCCCCCATGACTCGAAGCAGAACTCGTCAAGCCACTGCCGAAGAAAATGCCACTCCGCATACAAATGGCAACCCGAATCCAAATGCCGATCAAAATGGTAATCCCAAAGGGAATGGCAATACAAATGCTGATGCTGATGAAAATGATAATGATCGTCAAGATGAAAATCCTGACCCATGAGTGGCTAATTGAGTTGGTCCTTCATTAATTCTTAATGAACTCGATAATCCAGGTTATCGACCCACAACTCATTCACGCACTCATCTGGCTAACTACTGTGGCTGTTTCTCTTTTGTTTCATTGGCAGAACCTACCAAGTATGAGGAAGCCATGAATGATCCAGATTGGATGAATGCTATGCAAGAGGAGTTGGTGCAATTCGAACTGAATGATGTTTGGGAATTGGTTGACAAACCGAGTTCTAAGAAGCACAATATCATCGACACTAAATGGATATTTCGGAATAAGCAAGATGAAAATGACATTGTTGTGAGAAGCAAAGCACGTCTTGTCGCTCAAGGGTATACACGGGTAGAAGGTATCGATTTTGATGAAACATATGCTCCTGTTGCACGCCTTGAGGTAATTCATATTCTTCTCACTTACGCAAATTACAATGATATCCTGCTTTATCAAATGGATGTGAAAAGTCCTTTCCTCAATGGTGAAATTGATGAGGAAGTATATGTTAGACAACCACCTAGCTTTGAACACCCTAGTTTCCTAACAAAGTTTTCAGGTTGAAAAAGGCTCTATATGGGCTGAAGCAAGCCCCTCGACCATGGTATGACACCTTGAAGAAGTTTGTGCTCGATAAAGGGTTCAAGCCAGGATCCACTGATCCCACACTTTTCACTCGTGTTTTTGATGATGATCTTTTCGTGTGTCAAATTTATGTGGATGATATTATGTTTGGACCGTACTAACAATGCTTGCAGCTTGGAGTTCGGGAAAATGATGTCCGAGAAATATCAAATGTCAATGATGGGTGAACTTAAGTTCTTTCTAGGACTGCAAATACGTCAACAGACAATGGAATTTTCATATCTTAGGAGAAATATCTGAGAGAATGTCTAAAGAAGTTCAAAATGCAAGACTCCAAAATGAAGGGCTACAAAACTCCAATGCCCACGAATGGTAAGCTGGGCGCATATGTGTATGGTAAGGATTACGATCATACGGCTTATCGTTCGATGATTGGTTCTCTTCTTTACCTATGTGCTTCCAGACCTGTTATTATGTTGAGTGTTTGCATGTGTGCCCGCTATCAAGCTGCACCGAAAGAATCGCATCACCAAGCAGTCAAGCATATTCTGAGATATTTGGCTCACACCGCTACCTTAGGTTTATGGTATCCTAAGGGAGCACAATTTGATCTCATTGGATATTAAGACTCAGATTACGCAGGTGACTTGGTTGACAGAAAATGTACTTCAGGGACATTCCATTTCCTCGGCAGATCATTGGTATGTTGATCATCAAGGAAACAGAACTATGTATCTCTCTCTACGGCTGAGGCCGAATATATTGTTGTTGGCGCTTGTTGCACTCAGTTATTATGGATGAAGCAAACTCTAAAGGATTATGGCATCAAGGTCAAGAAGATTCCTCTCTTGTGACAATTAGACTGCGATCAAAATTGCACATAATAGGTGCAGCATTCTCGCACCAAGCATATTGCCATCAAACATCATTTCATTCGCGATCATGTTGCTCGAGAGGATATTGTCAACAATCACATCAATACCGAAAAAAAATCTCACTGATATTTTCACCAAGCCTCTCGATGAGAAAAGATTGTGTGAGTTATGGTGTGAGCTAAATATCCTGGACTTCGCAAACATGTAGTAAGCTGGACTTGGCACCCGTACCAACACTTCCACATCTTAGAAGGAATGGGTGCATAACACTCGAAGAGTTTGAAAATTTCGACAAAGTGAATTTTCTTTCTGAGAGTGAATACATTAACAAAGAACTAGACTAACCGGGTGCCACGATAATTGTGCGATGCTCGGGGTCATACAGTTCTTATAAGGTGGGTCACGCCACCACAATTTTCTTTCGTTGAGTTTATTTTCGATTGAAATAGTTTGTTTTAGTCCGAAAGCATTTCACTCATAGCTTCTCATTCGAGTGTTTGTGTTTCGTTGTCGGAGTAAAATGCCTAGGACCCTGTTTTCCCTCTGTTCTATCTCTTCCATTCTATGATGTTCCGTTATGAATGCTCAATTTCATCTGGAAAGGAAACTTTATCTAGTGTCCTTGACCATGGTAAAGATTTGGTCCAAACTTTAATCTGTTTTGGTGAAAGTCATCCAAAATTTGGGGTATCGCGCCCAAGTCAGGACCATGATCTTTTATGACGGTTGCCATGTGCTATCCATCAACTGCCACCATATCATGTTCGTTGAATCGTGATAGTAATTCGATTATGGCCGTTTGATCGGATTCACTCGATGTGGTTATTTCCCCTCGCATATATATACCACATCGCCACCTCTCCCTTATTCACTTCTTCTCCTCTTTGCCTCCATCTCCTCCGAAGCCCTACCGCACTGCTCCTCCTAGAGCTCGACGTTGATGGTCCCTTTGCCGCTTTGCTGTCAGAAAGTGGTCGCCAGAGTCCTTCCCACCGACGCGAAACATCTCTCTCCCCGCGCCGCCATAGCTGCTGCACATCACCAGGCTAGGGTATGTGTAGTGCGCACTCGGTCTTCCGTTCTTCTTGTTCGACTTCGTTCGCGGTTCAAATTTCATTTTTTACCACATTTCTTAGATCTTTGCTGATTAGGTAACTTGTGCAGATGTGGTTTGTAGTTGTCCCCCGTATCCGAAAAATTTCGGATATAGGGTTCGTGTTATGTCTCGTACGAATGGAATGCTTAGCATGCTGACTAGTGTATTCTTCGAACCTACTAGTTTGTTCTATACATTTCTTTCATTTGAAACATTTCTCAAAATTCTGCATCTAATTCTTCTTCAAAATGTTTTCGTTCAAAAATCTTCGTTGTGAGCATTTGTAACCCTGTCCCCATTTTCCCTCGCATATATTCTTATTCACAGGTATATGCAATCTGTTGAGGATTCTGCTCGACCAATGAGCATGGCTGATGGAGAAGATATTCTATTGGGTACAACAGATGAGTCCAAAGCTTCGAATGAAAAGGGCCCAACGGTAGGCCCATCAACTAGCAACATAAAAAGGAACGAGCAAAATGCTGACGAGCAAGAAGAAGATGCTCCAAAAAAGAGAAGGGTGGCAGACAACCTTTTACAAATAAAGCTAAATATATCTCTCATGACATGTATAACACTGTTCCAGGAGAAACAAAGCCTGATAGGGATAAGCGTCTGCAATGGATTTGACGTCACTAGGTACACAAGTGGTTCAACTATGAAATTATTCATCCTCGGTTTGCGAGGAACTTTGCCTTTCATCCTCCATGGGGTGACTATCGTGAAATTGGCCTCATCAAACCAAGCTATCCCCAGGAGAGACCGCCGCCACCACCAAATGCTCATGAGTCCTCCCTTCATACTCCCGCATCTTATCCTGATGAGTTTGCTAAGTGTCAGAAGAATGCCCTCAAGAGAGCCAAGAAGTGTTGGGGAACGTTACATGGGAAACAAAAAATTTCCTACGCTCACCAAGATCAATCTAGGAAATGACCATGTACGAGAGGAGAGATTGCATCTACACACCCTTGTAGATAGCACCGTGGCGTGGAGATGTGCTCAAGGGTGCGGCTTCCCTCTCTCTACCTCTCTATATATAGGGGATGGGAGGAGGGGTGGTGCCCCTAGGGTTTCCCCTAGGGGTCGGCGGCCAGGGCAGATGGGATCTCCCCTAGGGTGACTTGCCCCCCAAGTCGGGAGGATGGAACCATAGAGGGGGGTGCCCCACCTCTCCTGGTCACGTGGGAAAGGGTGAGGGGGTGCTCAACCCATTAGTGGGCTGGTTTGCCCCTCCCCTTGGCCCATGGGGCTCCCAACACTTGCCGGGGCCACCTGAAACCCCTTTTGGTCATGCTGGTCATCACCCGGTACCCCCGGAACACTTCCGGACTCCAATACCCTTCGTCCAATATATCAATCTGCACCTCCGGACCCTTCCGGAGTTCCTCTTCATGTTTGGTATCTCATCCGGGACTCCGAACAACCTTCGATAACCACCATAATGACTCAACTATACTTATATCATCACCAAACGTTAAGTGTGTAGACCATGCGGGTTTGAGAACTATGCAGACATGACCGAGACACCTCTATGGTCAATAACCAATAGCGAGACCTGGATGCCCATATTGGTTCCCACATATTCTATGAAGATCTTATCGGTCGAACCTCGATGTCAAGGATTCAGCTAATCCCGTATGTAGTTCCCTTTGTCTATCAGTATGTTACTTGCCCGAGATTCGATCATCGGTATCTCCATACCTAGTTCAATCTCGTTACCAGAAAGTCTCTTTACTCGTTCCGTTATACAAGATCCCGTGGCTAACTCATTAGTCAAATTGCTTTCAAGCTCATTGTGATATTGTATTACCGAGTGGGCCCTGAGATACCTCTCCGTCATACGGAGTGACAAATCCCAGTCTTGATCCATCCAACTCAACAGACACCCTCGGACATACCTTTAGAGCACATTTATAGTCACCCAGTTACATTGCGATGTTTGGTACACACAAGGTACTCCTCCGGTGTCAGCAAGTTGCATGATCTCATGGTCATAGGAACATATACTTGACATACAGAAAATGATAGCAATAAACTTGACACGATCATATGCTACGTTCATAGTTTAGGTCTTGTCCATCACATCATTCTCCTAATGATGTGATCCCGTTATCAAATGACCACTCATGTCCATGATTAGGAAACCATAGCCATCTTTGATCAACGAGCTAGTCCTGTAGAGGCTCACTAGGGACATGTTGTTGTCTATGTACCCACACATGTATTTGAGTTTCCAATCAATACAATTATAGCATGGATAATAAATGATTATCATGAACAAGGAAATATAATAATAACCACTTTAATATTGCCTCTAGGGCATATTTCCAACAGTCTCCCACTTGCACTAGAGTCAATAATCTAGCATTACATGGTAATGAATCTAACACCCATAGAGTTCTGGTGTTGATCATGCTTTGCCCGTGGAAGAGGTTTAGTCAACGGATCTACAACATTCAGATCGGTATGTATCTTGCAAATGTTTTTGTCTTCCTCCTTGACATAATCGCGTATGGAATTGAAGTGTCGCTTTATGTGTTTGGTCCTCTTGTTGAACCTTGGTTCCTTGGCTAGAGCAATGGCATTGTCACAGAAAAGAGTCATTGGTCCAGTGCACTAGGCACAACTCCAAGATCTGTCATGAACTGCTTCACCCATACACCTTCCTTTGCTGCCTCCGAGGCAGCTATGTACTCCGCTTCACATGTAGAATCAGCTACCACGCTCTGCTTGGAACTGCACCAGCTTACCGCTCCACCGTTCAGAACATATATGTATCTGGTTTGAGACTTAGAGTCATCTGGATTAGTATCAAAGCTTGCATCGACGTAACCCTTTACGATGAGCTCTTGATCACCTCCATAAACAAGAAACATTTCCTTAGTCCTTTTAAGGTACTAAAGGATATTCTTGACCACTGTCCAGTGATCCACACTTGGATTACTTTGAAACCTTCCGGCCATACTTATGGCAAGGCTGACATCCGGTCTTGTGCACAGCATCGCATACATGATAGAGCCTATGGCAGAAGCATAGCGGATGACACTCATCTTTTCTCTATCCTCTGTAGTCACTGGGCATTGAGTCTAACTCAACTTCACACCTTGCAAAACAGGCAAGAACCCCTTCTTGGACTGATCCATTTTGAACTTCTTCAAAATCTTATCAAGGTATGTGCTTTGTGAAAGTCCTATTAAGCGCCTCGATCTATCTCTATAGATCTTGATGCCTAATACGAAAGTAGCTTCTCCTAGGTCCTTCATTGAAAAACTCTTGTTCAAATATTCCTTCACGTTTCCCAAAAGTTCTATATTGTTTCCAATCAGCAATATGTCATCCACATATAACACCAGAAACGCTATAGAGCTCCCACTCACTTTCTTGTAAATACAAACTTCTCCATAAACTTGTATAAAACCAAACGCTTTGATCACCTCATAAAAGCGAATATTCCAACTCCGAGATGCTTGCACCAGCCCATAAATGGATCGCTGGAGCTTGCACACTTTGTCAGCATTCTCTGGATCGACAAAACCTTCCGGTTGCATCATATACAACTCTTCCTTAAGGAAACCGTTAAGGAACGCTGTTTTGACATCCATCTGCTAGATTTCATAATCGAAAATTCAGCTATTGCCAACATGATTCTGACGGACTTAAGCATCGCTACAGGCGAGAAAGTCTCATTGTAGTCAACTCCTTGAACTTGTGAAAACCCCTTTGTCACAAGTCGAGCTTTATAGACGGTGATATTACCGTCCACGTCCGTCTTCTTCTTGAAGATCCATTTATTCTGAATGGCCTTTCGCCATTCAGGAAATACTTCCAAAGTCCATACTTTGTTTTCATACATGGATCCCATCTCGGATTTCATGGCCTTTAACCATTTGTCAGAATCCGGGCCCACCATCGCTTCTCCCTAGCTCATAGGTTCATCTTTGTTGTTGTTGTCCAACAACATGACCTCTAAGACAGGGTTACCATACCACTCAGGAGTTGTGTGTACCCTCATCGACCTATGAGGTTCGATAGTAACTTGATCCGAAGCTTCATGATCATCATCATTAGCTTCCTTTTCAACTGATGTAGGTGCCATAGAAACATCTTTCTGTGCTGTGCTACTCTCTGGTTGAAGTAAAGGTTCAACAACCTCCACAACTTCTATCTTCCTCCCCTCAATTCTTTCGAGAGAAACTCTTTCTCGAGAAAGGACCCATTCTTAGAGACAAACACTTTGCCTTCGGATCTGAGATAGAAGGTATACCCAACTGTCTCTTTTGGGTATCCTATGAAGACGCATTTGTCCGCTTTGGGTTTGAGCTTTTCCGGCTGAAGCCTTTTGACATAAGCATCGCAGCCCAAAACCTTAAGATACGAAAATTTAGGTTTCTTGCCAAACCACAGTTCATATGGTGTCATCTCCACTGACTTAGATGGTGCCCTATTTAAAGTGAATCCAACCGTAAATAACACATGACCCCAAAACAATAGTGGTAGATCGGCAAGAGACATCATAGAACGCACCATATCCAATAAGGTATGATTACGACGTTTGAACACACCATTCGCTGTGGTGTTTCAGGCGGCGTCAATTGTGCAACAATTCCACATTGTCTTAAGTGATTGCCAAACTCATAACTCGGATATTCTCCCCCTCGATCGGACCGTAGGAATTTAATCTTCTTGTTACGACGATTCTCAACTTCACTCTAAAATTGCTTGAACTTTTCAAATGTTTCAGACTTATGCTTTATCAAGTAAATATACCCATATCTACTCAAGTGTAGCGACCAGACCTCAAATGGTCTATGCTGCTGTGCACCAGTGTCATCCCTGGATCAGTAATGCTGACACGCACAGTACAAATGGAGGATTTATAACAGAGTAGCAATCACACACTTATTACATCGAATATCTCCAAAGAGAATAAGTATGGTAAACATGGCTTAAGGCCATCTAATAACGATAACAGCGGAAGACTTGGAAGATAAGTGAGTCCATCAACTCCAGCGGCATCACTGAGTATAAGACCACGACCTAAGGCACCTTACTCGTCGTCTGAAAAGTCTGCAACATGAAACGTTGCAGCCCGAAAACGGGTCAGCACATAGAATATGCTGGCAATGTAACACATAGAGAATAATGAACAATAACAATGCTATACTACATGCATATATGGCTGGTGGAAAGCTCTATGGTTACAGTTTTGCGAAAAGCCAATTTTATCCTACTCCAAAGGAATAAATTTTATTTAACTATCATGGTGGTTGTGAAACATTGAGATGGTTGACAGCATCTCAATCCCAATTAAATGTCATCAATAACCCAACAAAATTAATTAGAAGTAACATGGTGATGAGATTCACATGATAATCCAAGTACTAGATACTCAAGATGTCCATAACCGGGGACACGGCTAACCATGATTAGTTTGTACACTCTGCAGAGGTTTGTGCACTTTTCCCCACAAGACTCGATCTCCTCCGTTGGATTACTCGCACTACATGGTGTTTGAGTAGCGGATGACCGAGACAAAGTCTTTCAGAAGTGTTTGCACCTTACGTATGGGTAGACAGTTACACCTACTTTCCCCTACATCTGCTAGTCTACCACTGTAAGAGTTCACACAACTTAGTCAACTATGCTAGAGCCCATAATAGCTTGCGGCTGCACACGGAAGTTTCTAGCATGAATAATCTCATGATCCCTTTGAACCTGGGTGGCGGTCCAAAAGAAAAACAGGCAATCCTGGAATACCCAGGTACCTCAATCCACCCAGATGTGAGTTTTAGTTGCCACCTTAAGTAAACCATTAATTCACAATCTCACATCTGTCATGGAAATCTCTCAAACCCAATCCACGTCTACGAGCATAGCATGGCAATATAATAGCAAACGTAGAAGTAAATCCCAAGGGTTTGATAATAAACAGGTGATAGGTACTACCTCAACTACTTCCCAATACCCACAATTTAATTAGATCCTAACCATGCAATGTTTGAGGAATAGATCTAATGCAATAAAACTGGGTATGAAAAGGTATGATCAAAGTGTTACTTGCCTTGCTGATGATCCGCAAAACCTAGCGATTCGAAGTAACAAGCGGCACACTCCGGGTACTCTATCGCAAACAAACAAGCATACAATCAGTACTCATCTAATGCACAGGTAAAATTCGAGTAAAAGATCCAACCATAAAGTTCAACTTAAGAACTCCGGTTTGCAAAAAGAATCAACTCGAAAGAAGCAACGAAAGTCAAACGGCGAAAGAAAGAAGCTTCGTTTGCTAATCTGGATCTAGGTCAAATTTTACTGTAGCAAAAACTTGTTTGAGTAGGTTAAACGGAAAGAGAATTTTGAGACGAAATTCTAGGCGCTTGAATCACCTGATTCCGATAAACGAGCGAGAAGTTAAACAGAAACGAAGATTCGATCAGAAATCGAATCTGAGAAAATAACGGAAAAATCCGACGAAAAAGAAAAACGGACGAACGGTTAAAGAACGGACGTTCGTTAACAGAGAAAAACCGACGAACGCATTCGTTAAAACGAACGGTTCGGTGAACGCTCGCAAAATAATAAAACCGAAAAAAACCGATCTAGGGTTTTTTTTAAACGAAAGGTTTTTTTTAACAAAAAAACCGGCAACGACGAACGGGGCAGCGAGGCAGTACCTCGTCGGCGCAGTGCTCCGGCGGGGCTCCGGCGGGGGCGCGGGGTGCGGCGGGGTGCGGGGCTCGGGGGAGGGCG